>NW_027468718.1:10988984-11246484 GCF_046254945.1 Alosa pseudoharengus | reverse complement strand
ATAACATCGCAGAGGATCCATCCACCTGGAGGGATATATCACTGCTCCCCACCATATCCAAGGTATTTATGAAGTGCAGTTTAAACCGTATTTTACCCTGGCTTGTGGATTCCGGAACACTGTCACCTAACCAAAAAGCATAGATAGAAAGGCAAGGAATGAATGAATGCGTATACTGCCTGAAGGCTGCCATTGATGACTTTAAACATGAGTCTTCCCGTTTTTATGCGGTGTCCCTTGATTTTCGCGATGCTTTTGGTTCTCTGCCTCACTGCGTAATGTTGCATTCCCTAGAGGAAATACATCTGCCGGAACAATACATTCAGATAGTTAAGGATGTGTATGAAAAATCTTTTCTACAAGTGATATGCATCAGTTAACAAAACCCGTAAAACTTTAGGTTGGAATTAAAACGGGATGCCCCTGGAGCGCTGTGAATTTCATAGTGGCTCTAAACAACTGGCTGAAATGGCTATGCCTACTCCAGGGCCGGTTCTCCCTATACGCACACTACGCAAGTTGCGTAGGGCCCAGCAAGTTAATGAAGGCCCCCTCCCCCGTCTCCCCTTGAGTCAAGCTAGTGACAGACATGTAGGCTACACAGTTGTAGCGACAGTGCCTCATAGGCTACATTAGGAATATATACCAAATTAGCATTCAGGGCATGAAAAACGGAAGAAACTTCACGAGAATGAATAGCGGGAACAGCAGTCGGGTAAACTTCTGTTCGTTCCATGGTTAAATGTCTACACGCATCTGTCCAGCGCGTGTTGCTGGCCTAGCTTAGGCCTACCTAACAGGGAAGTGAATCCCCTGATCTGTCTGCGGCTTGCTTGCCAGCCTTTCCCAGTCATGGTACTTCGCAAAGTTGCATGTCCCGTTTTTTGAATGCGGGCGACTGGCTACATTTTTGAAGAAAAAAAAAGAAAAACCCTCATCTATGCGCTCATGATAACGTGCAGCTCGGAATGAAACTAACAGTTTCTCAGCAGAAACATGCGAGAACCCGTTGAAACTGGGTCACTCTTCTCATACGTTATAAAAGTAAATGTTTACAATATTTCAGTCAAGCTTTAATTGGTTTACATGGCCTACAACTGAACGCAGGCTATGCAAAATGGAAAGTAGCCTAATGTAGGCTATTAACTTTGATTCGCTGTGCTGCATGGACAATAGATGCATATCGTAAATTAGGCCTATATGAAGTATTAAAATTATTGTTTAAAATAGTCCATATTTAATATTGAAGGGAATCAGGACAGCCAGTTCAGTAGAGCTACTCTATGTCTTTGGCAAGCACCCTACTACAGACACAGGTGAAGAACAGTGAGCCTCAGCCAGTATAGGCTACTAGCACAATCAGACCCTTACAAAAAGTTGCATTACTTCAAGTGCTAAACTGTAGATTTCTGAGTATTAAAACCACAGTTTTGGAGGAAATATTTAGCCTACAGTTGTTATGCAGGGAATGCAGTAGGCCTATTATGGACACATAAAAAATACTAGGCTGTGCAGTGCAGTAGCCTACAATAACTGAACTGAACTGTAAGGGGATATGTACAGCAATCATCAAAAGCAAAAGGCCCAGACCCTAAAACTGGGCATTTATAGCTGTGAAGGTCCTTTATAGGGGAAAACACTATATTTGGTAACTTCCATAGACATCCAAAATGGGGTGATTGTATTGGGAGCACTGAGGTGTCAGATAATATATATATAAAAAATGGTTACATTTTGTCCCTCAGAGTTCATGTGGGAGGCCCCCTTAGCAGGATTTTGCCTAGGGCCCCATGGAGGTCTGAACCGGCACTGGCCTACTCGCCCCGCCCGGCAGTACATCCCCGAACCCTGTCCAGGCCTTTGACGTCCTCCTTGTATCAAGAGAAGAGAACGTAATTACTAACATGCTGTCAAACACAGATCGCTTCCTGCAATGGTCTGGGCTTGAGGTTAAGAACAGCAAATGCGCAGTGTTCTATGAACGGCGCAGCGGAGGCAACAGCTGGTATAGGGCCAAATATGGCCACCCTCCCTCATTCACAATAGCCGGCAGCGAGATTCGAGTCTATGCAAGACACGAAACTTACAGCTATCTCGGACACAAGTTTAATGTGACGGGCGAATGGCAGGAACAGGTGAGAGATATCTGTGAGGAGTATTCTGCCAGATTGGACCTGATAGACCAATGTCCCTTGCCGACCTGTATGAAACTCCAGGCAGTTCGGGACATAGCCCTCTCCAAAATCAAACACCTGTTTGCCAATGTTCACATTGCCAAAAAGACTTTGAAAGAACTGAACAATAAGACAGTGCAGCTGGTTAGGAAATGGACAAATCTTAACACACACACAACAAGGAGTATCATTTTCATGAACAAATCAGAGGGGGGACTTGGAATCCCCAACATTGAATGGATTTATACAGCCACCAGAATAAGTCACTTACTGCATATGTTAAATAACGACAACCCGACTGTGCGAGCAACGGCCCGGAGCTCATTGCTAGACCTAACCAAACGTGAGATCCCCCTGACCCCTCATGGAGAACCAGGTTTCCTGACCTAACCAAACGTGAGATCCCCCTGGACCCTCATGGAGAACCAGGTTTCCTGGGCTTCAGAAAGTAACCCAGTGGGAAACTGGACGCCAGGGGCAAAGGGTTTGGAGTGCGGTCAGATTGGCCTGATCTAAACGATCTGTGTAGCAGCAATAACATACAGCTAAATTGGATACGCACAAGCGGTGGACAGGTAAACGTCAGCGAGGAGCTGTGTGTGTGTGTTTGTGCATGTGTGTGTGTGTGTGTGATTATGCCTGTGTGTGTGCATGTCTGTGTGTCTGTGTGTGTGTTTGAGTGGTGTGTGTGTGTGTGTGTGGTGTGTGTGTGTGTGTGTGTGTGTGCTTGTGTGTGCTTGTGTGTGTGTGTGTGTGTGTGTGTGTGTGCTTGTGTGTGTGTGTGTGTGTGTGTGTGTGTGTGTGTGTGTGTGTGTGAATGTGTCAAATGCTGAACTCTACTGTGTGTTTGTATTGACCATGTTGTATTTTTACCCTTTGCAAAACTGTATTTTATCCATTACATGCTGTGGAACTGTTGCTAAGTAGCTGTGTAGAGATTGGCTGTAAGGCTAAAGCCTAGAGCCAATAAGAAACCTCTGCTGCTGCAACCAATGTAAGAAAGGAAGTGCTCAGGTGATTGGCTCTTGACACTGTTGCTGTAGCCAATGACTGGCAGCTTCACCTGTCTAGCTGGGTGTGGCTTCACCTGCCTAACTGGAACATGATTGGCTCTTGGTTGTTATGCTGGAGCCAGTCTGAGGAGGGGACCATCTATATAGCCTTTCTTCTTGACAGTATGAAGGAGACGACAGGATTTATTGAATGAAATTAATAATATCATATTTGCAATCAGTCAACAGGGAATATCAATCCAGTTTTTATGGGTACCTGCTCATAAAGGAGTTGGTGGTAATGAGGAAGCAGACAAGCTCGCAAAAGAGGCAACTAAGGAAGAGGAAGTTCAGTTAAACATTCCACTCAGCAGATCAGAAGTTAAGGTAATCCTCAAACACAAAGTTAACTTAATATGGCAAGCTGAATGGGATAAGGAGAAGAAAGGTAGACATTTATATAATATACAAAAGAATATCTTAAATAACAAACCTATTTACCCAAACAGACAAGAGGAGGTTTGGTTTACAAGGATGAGAATAGGCCATACTGGTTTGAATAATAGCTTACATGTTGTAAGTAAACATCCAACTGGAAAATGTGAGTTTTGTGGAATGAGAGGATGTAGATCATGTTCTTTTAAAATGTTTAAGATTCTCCAGACAAAGAGAAAAGCTAAAGAGGGAAGTGAACGCAGCCAAGAAAGCCTTGTCTTCAGACACCTTATTAGGTGAGCCTAGATCAGGAAACATCACTAGTGCTGTCATCACATTTATTAAAGAAACACAATTAGCAAATAGGATTTTGTGTTTTCCTTTTTTTTTTTTTTTTTTATTTATTTATTTATTTTTCTTTGAAATGACATCCAATTGATTGCATCTCAGTCCAGTAGATGGCGGTACTACACGTTGCCTGTAAACTGCCATAAAACCTGACAGAAGAAGAAGAAGTATGGAGGAGATCCAGATGGGAAACAGACGAGGAGAGGGGCACAGTGACAGGTGCCTGACTGCAGCAGGTGGCCTGGTGGACCATCGCCCACGACTGGTGCCTTATACATTGCTCTCAAACCTCCTACTAAAGGGAAGTGCTCCATTCATCCTGTACGTGTGTGATTATTTGCAGTTCTGGTGCATAGCTGGCTGTCCCTAAGGGCTGATCTTCTTTGATTTCAGGGCCAGACAAGGCGAGCATGGACCTGGACTGTGCATTTGCGTTTCTTTTCCTGGTCGGCGAGAGGGAGCCGACCAAGACGGACTCTTTTATACCATCTTGGACCTAGGACTGGTCGTGCTGCCTTTGGCTTGGACTGGGGACTCGTGGGGGGGATGCCTTTTGTTTGAGCTTGACTTGCTGTGTTGCTGTGCTCTTGATGTGTCCTTACATCTAATGTTTTCCACATTGATTTGATTGATGTGTCACTGGGTTATTGGGTAGCATTCTCACCATTAGCTCCTACGAAAAGTCATTAGTAGAGTTCTGTGCTGCCTTTCCTGCCACCTTGGCCAAGAGTTTTGTGCTAATAAACCTGTTTACCAACATATCTGTCTGTTGTGGTGCAAATTGGGAGGACTAACCAGGGCGGGTGTTATAGGCCCCACGACATGTGCATGTGAGTGTGTGTGTGTGTGTGTGTGAGAGAGAGAAAGAGAGAGAGTATGGCTGTGTGTGTTTGTATGGCAGAAAAAAAGAAAGAAAACTAATCACTTTCACAACGAATGGGAGAGGAGTTCTTATTTACGGCTGTGAAAGAAACCTGCGTGTGTCTCATTTGCGGGGCGACTGTGGTGACGGCAAAGCGGCACATTGTGGAGAGACACTTCACTACGCGTCACAAAAGCTACCATGACAACTACCCACAGGGAAGTGCACTACGGGCAGAAAAAGCCTGTGAGCTAAAGGCAGTTTTGGGTAAGCAATACTTTTTTTGGACGAGGCCGGCAAAAGTCACAAAAAACAACCAAAGCCTCATTTAGAGCTACACATTTTCTGATCAAGAAGAAGAAGGCATTTTCAGACGTAGAAGTTGTCAAAGAAGCATTGATGATAATTGCTAACACTGTACTTAAAGATGAGAAAAATGGAACCGATCTAATCTCCCCTCTCTCCGGCACTACGGGCAGAAAAAGCCTGTGAGATAATGGCAGCATCAGCTTTTTTTGACGAGGCCGGCAAAAAAGTCACAAAAAACAACCAAAGCCTCATTTAGAGCTACACATTTTCTGATCAAGAAGAAGAAGGCATTTTCAGATGGAAAAGTTGTCAAAGAAGCAATGATGAGAATTGCTAACACTGTACTTATGGAACCGATCTAATCTCCCCTCTCTCCGGCCTCCAACTGGGTGCATCTACGATGGCTAGACGAGTGTCAGCTATGTCTGGTAACTTGGCCGATCAGCTGGACCAGTGAAGCACCCGATTTGGTTCCCCATGCAAATCGTGTTTCCCCTCTAGGTCTTTACCAGAAGCTACCGTAGCTGAAGACACGGAAAACGCAATACAACACTTTGAATGCGCAACAACGCAAGAACTTCAATACAGTGGCATAAAGGAAACAGGAATTCTGGGGGAACCAAATCGGGTGCTTCACCGGGATCTGGTGAAGTGCAGGCGGTTTAGCATCCAGTGTGACGAGTCTGTGGACAGCAGCAGTGCAGCGCAGCTGTTGGTTTTTATCCGGATGCTGTTTGAAGATTTCTCCACAAGAGAAGAACTCCTGACACTACTGCCCTTAAAGACAACTACGAGGGGAGTTGACATTTATAACACGGTGAAGGAGGTTTTCGTGCAGAAAAAGGTCCCATTGGAAAAGCTGGTAGCAGTGACTACAGACGGGGCTCCTGCTATGATCGGCCGACATACAAGTTTCATCGCTCACTGTAAAGGTGACCCAGACTTCCCAAAATGTCTGCATCACCACTGCATCATTCACCAGCAGGCGTTATGTGCAAAAGTGATCGGCTTTGGGCATGTGATGACTCCGGTTGTAAAAATCATAAACAACATCCACTCCAAAGCAAAACAGCACAGGATTTCCAAGGTGCTATTGGAGGAGATGTCAGCTGAATATGGTGACCTGCTGCTACACACAGAAATCTGATGACTCAGCAGAGGACGAGTTTTACTTCGTTTTCAGACACTTTTGGGTGAAAATCAAAGAGTTCAAGCAGTCCAAAGGCGAAGACGTCTCATTGCTAGAGGACACAGACTGGACACGTGACCTTGCATTTTTGACGGACATTACTGGGAAACTAAACCACTTGAACAGCGAGCTGCAAGGCAAAGGTAAGAATGTTGTTGACATGATAAGTGTGTCACAGGTGTGAATATTTTGATGTATTTTATTATTTGATCTTGTGTGCTTTTGTGTGCCGTGTCATATAGCCTACTTCATGTGTGTTTTGTGTGTGTCAATTACCCCTCCCTGGTGTTCCCAATGTCTGATAATAGACCCATTAACTTTTGGTCAATCCAGAGAGTTTTAGGAACAGGTGTATGTGGGGGAATGTTTTCTACTTATCCCGAGACCAGGAATGCACACAGCAGCAGGGGCCAAGAGAGCAGAAGACACGAAGGAATGCTCGTGCTGGAAGGCGGGGACCCCCGGTTGATCACTAGACTGGGTGCGATATTTTGTCTACGCCCAGTAGGCCACGGACGGGAGGCCGCGATCAGGGTCCCCGACTGCTGAACCAGATGGTCGAGCGCTCATCACGTTTCCGGGTTACAGACTTTCAGTCTGTGCCCGGCCTAATGACTGGCGGTTGGAGGCTACCAGAAGGAGGACAAGAATCCGGTAGGCCAGCCATCACCAAATGGCGGACCGCGGTCCGAGTCCGGACCGTGACGTGATCCTATCCGGACCCAGACCATAATAGCCTAATTTAGATTTTCACGTAAGATTTCAAAGCTGCACTAAATGTTTCGTTGGTTAGGATAACAGCATTTACTTCAGGAGCTTCAGGAACCATAATTTCGCTTGCTGCTACTCAGCCAGTGAAATCTGTGAATTCTGATAAAGTCGAGTCAGTGAGTAAAGTAGCCTACTATGGAGAAGAGACTGATAGCCTGAAACGAGCGAGGAGAGGAGACGGGACGAGAAACAATCAGATGGATATCTAAGTTAACGATAAGTAAGTTATTTTCAAATCATCGATTGCTCAAAGAGGAGACAGCTAGACAGCGAGAACAGAGCTTTATATAACGATACGGGGGCAATACCACGCAAAATTGTCACGTCCGTAACGCCAACTAAATATGGATGTGACAGTTTTGCGCAGAATTGGCCTGGACCTCTTCTACATATTCTGAGACAGGCGATTTTAAGCGCCAATTTGAAGCACCTCTACTAGACAAAGCATATATTTTGAGCAAGCATAGGGTAGGCTAGGCCCATTCAACAGTGAACTGAGACCACAGAATATTTTACGATTTAAGAAGGCAATATGATTGATCCACCACAATCTAGTTAAGCCTACATGCATTCACTGTCCAACAACGTGATATTCCTGGGTTTCCAAAAAACTAAAAAAATTAAATTAAACTTGCTGATTAATGGGTTCAAGGAACCAGCTGTGGAATATCCATCCTTGTCTCAGCTCAAATTTTATTTTAAGTTCACGTTAAGATCTTAAAAATAGCCAAGGCTACTCAGTTTTTCTCCCCAATTAGGCTACTCTTATCTTGCCTTATTTCTCTTGCCTTTTAGGCTACTTATTTTATTTCACATTAAACATTAGGCCTAGGCCTACAATCTTCTATTTCTTGAATTTCCCCTTGGGGATCAATAAAGTATCTATCTATCTATCTATCTATCTATCTACTGTATCTATCTACAACTAGGCTCCATCCATCCATCCTAATATTATACATACATACATATACATAGCCTAAACACGCACGTTAAACATTATGATGCTCCGGACCTTTGCTTGAGGAAATATTCCGTAACTGGACCTCGCTGAAGATTAATTGAATACCCCTGGCCTAGATGAACATTGTCTCTGTGGATTTACAGAGAAAAAATGTGCTGCACTTTCCCTCCGTGTAGTCGGTGCTGAAAGACAATGCTCCTGCATCTGAGACATTTGAGAACGTTGTAGAAAAGTACTGTGAAGTCATTAACAGACTTGGGCAAGAGTTTGAGAATCGGTTTTGTGACCTACATCAGCTTGAGCCAAGTGTGTCGTTCATTTCCAATCCTTTCATGAATGTGGACACAACATGCTTTGCTGAGCAACTAAGTGCAACGTTCAACTTGGATGCTGGACCGGTGGAGATTGAAATCATAACATTGCAAAATGACCTCCACCTCAAAGCCTACCAGGCTGCACCAAACTTTTGGTACCTTGTTGACACAGAGAAGTACAGCGGAGTATGCACAGCAGCTATGAAGGTTGCTAGTCTGTTTGGTTCAACCTATCTCTGTGAATCAGCGTTTTCTGACATGAACTTCATCAAGAACAAACACAGAACACGCCTCACTGAGGCACATCTGAAGGATTCACTCACAGTTGCAGTGTCAAGTTACACGCCAGATTACAATACACTGGTGAACAGCATGCAATGCCAGTCTTCCCACTAACAAAGAAACAGATGCCAGATGTTGTCAGTGGCAACATGGCAGTGCAATGGCAAAGATGACTTAAAATATTGAAGAATTGTGTTCAATTTAAAAGTGTGTTCATGACATGTAACAGTTATAATTTTGTTAAAAATGCTGCAAATTTGGTCATTAGTTCAAAATGTGACAAGATTTATTAAAAATGATGTAAGTTCAACTTTCTTTAACATTACATAATTGATAACTTTTTGAAACATGGTGCAACATAGTTCATGATTTGTTAAAAGGGTTTGTCAGTGGCTAGTGAAAATGCGAAATTTTTCCTATGAAATGTAGTGATGTAAGTGATCATCTGAAAATGTAACAATTACTGAGATTAAAGTGCTGAATATTGACATCTGTTTCCCACCTTTTTGTTATTGTTGATAATTACTGTGAGAAATCATTAACATGATCAGTGTCTTCACATAGATGAGTATCATTACAGTTTTTGCCCGTTTCTTGAACACTATAGACCCATGCTTAGACTTAAGTAACACAACTTGACGCTTTTGTTACCATACCTCAAACACATGTACCCATACTCTGCACTCTAGTTGCAATTCTGCAACACACTTACTCCTTTCTGCAACACACTTGGTCCTGCATACTACACTCTATTTCATACTTTAGACACTTCGTTCAAACATGAAATCTCAGGGTGCCATTTGGAAAACACATGTATCCAAAATACAAAACACATCGGGTAATTGCAACAACTCAATACACACCTGAAGGCACTTACTTGCAAAACTGAACACCAATCAGCCAGCCACAAATAGGCCTAAGTTGAGCCATTTTGAGAACTTTGCAAGCATGGAGGGAGGGAGAACAAGAGGTAGAGGAAGACAAGGAGAGAGAGGAGTAGGAGGTGGTCGAAGAGGCTACAGTATGCACGGAATAATATTTCAGATGATATTAGAAAAACTTTGGTGGATCATGTGATAAATCATGGCCTGACAATGAGGGAAGCTGGGCAGAGAGTCCACCACATCTAAGCCTGTTTTACACTAGTGTATTTTTGGTTTTATTTTTGCGTTACTGCATTTACTGCACTGTACTGTACTGTAAATTATAGTACTGTGATGTACAGTATTGAGTTGAAGTCATTTGTAACCTTTCAATACTTTCATTTTTGGTTGTTGTCAAAATGTTTGTTGGAAAAAAAGCATAACAAAAACTGTAAGTGTTGCATTGAGCTTCACAGAATGCTAACTGATAAACTGAATAAAAGCAGTGAAAAAGACTGCAGTGTTTTATATAAAGTACACTAGTATATTGCTGCTAATCTGAAAGTGTATGCATAAGATGCAAGTGTGTATCATTTTGTCATCAGAGTGACATTTTGACAAAGGATTGTTAGGTTTTGATAGCAGAGTTTAGGTTTGGATAGTAGAGTTTCAATTTGACACAGATGTGAATGGTATATTTCCCAGGTTGTGTCATGTTTACTTGTGTGTAGAGTTTTGGCAGAATGAGCAAAGTTTTGCAAAATATGTTCAAGCAACAGGCAAAAACTGTAATCATTATTAATAATGTATAACTAAAGGCAAACTGAGCAAATGTGTTATTCCAGAAGAGCGTATCAAACTGGTAGATTCGTATGACTCAGTACCCATGAAGTAGCTCTCAGTTCAAAAAGATTGGTGACCCCTTTGATAGAGTGCATACTCAACCTCCCCCTCTACACACTCTGTAGTGTGTGTGTGTGTGTGTCTGTGTGTGTGTGTGTGTGTGTGTGTGTGTGTGTGTGTGTGTGTGTGTGTGTGTGCGCGCGTTTGTATGGTGTGTGTGTGTGTGTGTGTGTGTGTGTGTGATTACTGGAAGTTGGTTCTGCTTTGTTTTGCTAGTTTGAGTTGTGGCAGAGGGATATTATCAGCAAAGGAACCCAAGGACCCTCCTAAGATTGATTATGTGTGTTAAAAACAGTAGGCTACTCACTGTACTGAACAGTCTCCTGCATCTTCTCCCAGACTCTGAACTTCAGGTTGCCCAGGTGCTTTGCCACATTGATCAGAGCTCCTGAAACCCTCTCTGGATCCTGCAGTGTGCACTGGGCTCTGGAATAACATTCAGGAGTCAGTGCTGCTGTGGGTTTGGGTTCAGAACCACAGAGAAGAGAGAGACAGGAGCCAGGTCACTCACCTTTCCACTGTGCTCTTGTAGTTCTGGAAAATAAGAAATGAGAAAGTAGGTTAAACGTAATTGCTATAATAAGGTCTAAGGTGTTTACTACATCTTGGTCAACTTTGAATGTTCCTTTAGCACTGTTTTCATTTTTGTTACAGACTGACCAATTGACACAATACCGAAAAGATTCTAATCAAGCACCTTCTGAGGAAAGGTTATTAGGTCTGTTCATTCCTTCATCAGACCCCCCCCCCCCCCACACACACACACACACACACAAACAAACACGCGCACACAGTCACACAAACATGCACACACACACATACACACACACACACAAACACACACACATACATACACACACACACACACACAAACAACACACACAGACTCTCACACACACACACCAGGGGAGGCGCCAGCAGTTGAAAACATTTGGGGCATAGCCCATAGAGTCTAAACTGTTCTCATAATTCCCATTTTGCCTGCCCTTGCTGCTCACATTTCATAAATGAATCCATCAACTCTAGCCTCATTTGCACCACATTGGTTGCATATTATGGAAACTAATTTTGACAATTAAAGGATGTAGTTACATGTTGCTATCTTGACATTTCTGTTTGCTATGAAAAACTAACTACTGTATATAGACAATAGCCTATAGCCACCAAGCAAAGTGGCGTTTTAAAAAGCAAGATGCCTCATATGGTTATGCTTAGCTTAAGGAGAAAAAATCAAAAGACTCACTTATTCGATTCTACAAAGGCAAAGTATCTAAGTAGCCTAGACAGGCCAGCACTGTTTGGTCAGCTGTAGGTGAGTGAGTGCAGGGCAGGCTGATAACAAACCTGAACTTGTAGCCTAAATGACCAGAACAGCATTACTCCACCTCCTCCTTGTATTTGTGTTTTTATGATTTCCTCATAACTTTCTTATACCAAATAGGAAATGCAAACCATGACATGCCCAACCCTGGAACTGACTGACTGTATCTCTTTCTCGCGCACGCGCATGCTCTAAGTAGCCTACATTACATGATGTTTTATGGTCACGTTCAAGTTAGATCTGCTGCATGAAGGAGAGTGAGAGGACACCTGTGTCCTGCTTTTATGTTTGATAAATAGGTCCATCTCATCTCAAAGTTTCAATGCACGATCGGAATAATGGTTTCATATTTGTTAGTCAACTTTGCAAAATACATTCAGGGCTACACTCAAAACATTCGGGGCTGAAGCCCCGGCAAAATCGGCACACACACACACACATAAACATGCAAACACACACAGACTCTCATATCCACAAACACACACACACACACACACACACACACACACACACACAATGTAGTATGTCTTTATAGCACTGCACAGATGTTGATCAGATGTATTCGTTCCTTGATGATCACTTGCATGTATGCCAATGGCATGAACTAATGATGTGGTATCAAACACACTCTACCTGTAGTGAAGAAGGGTCAGTGTGCATATAATGAGGGGGTTTGGATGTGTGTCATGACTCTCACTTGTCCAACTCCAACTAAAGCAAAGAACTACTATTGAATCTGCATCACCCACAACCCCAACTGCATTCATAACCAATCTGCTGAAATGGTGGAGTGTTCATTAAGCTAATCAACACACCGTGACAACACTGTCCCCCCTGCTGCTTCAATAAAAACTAACTCATACACATGACATCACCCAAACAGCATCCAAAATAACTGGCCTCCCTTCCCCCAACCTATCAGACCTCAACAGTAAATCCACCAATCACAGAGCACGGAGCACCTGCACATGAGCCCAGTCCTCCCCCAACCCCTTCTCCACCAATCACAGAGCACCTGCACACAGGCCCAGTCCCCCCTCAACCCCTTCTCCACCAATCACAGAGCACGGAGTGCCTGCACATGAGCCCAGTCCCCCCTCAACCCCTTCTCCACATGACTCCCATCAGGGGAAGATACAGCAGCCTGATATCAGTGGGCAGCCGTGGCCTACTGGTTAGCTTCGGACTTGAAACCGGAGGGTTATCGGTTCAAACCCCGACCAGTAGGCACAGCTGAAGTGCCCTTGAGCAAGGCACCTAACCCCTCACTGCTCCCCGAGCACCACTGTTGATGCAGGCAGCTCACTGCGCCGGGATTAGTGTGTGCTTCACCTCACTGTGTGTTCACTGTGTGCAGTGTGTGTTTCACTAATTCACAGAGTGGGATAAATGCAGAGACCATATTTTCCTCACGGGATCAAAAGAGTGTATATACTTATTCTTATACTTATATACACCAGACTCACTCAGGCGCTACAGTAGAACTACAGCAGCCTGATATCACCAGACTCACTCAGGGGCTACAGTAGAACTACAGCAGCCTGATATCACCAGACTCACTCAGGGGCTACAGTAGAACTACAGCAGCCTGATATCACCAGACTCACTCAGGGGCTACAGTAGAACTACAGCAGCCTGATATCACCAGACTCACTCAGGGGATTGGGAATGGCTTTGCTACAGTAGAATTGGTGCACCTTCTGTCATAGCATCCTTAAATGTGTCCCTGCAGTGACCCCCTTGTGCCAGGGGGTGTTAGAACATGGGCTTGTGGTAACTGTGTGCACAATAGGGTGCTAGGCTGAATGTGTCACTGTAATGTGTTGTGTGTATCTCTCTCTCTCTCTCTCTCTCTCTCTCTCTCTCTCTCTCTCTGGTTCCTCTGTGTTTGTATCTACTCCTCCCTAGAGTGCTCCATCCTGCGTCCTTATCTTGTCCTCTGTGCTTATCTGTGTACTGCTTATAGCTGCATGTAGCCACTCCCACAGCTGCATGTAGACACTCCCCCACATGTAGCCACTCCCACAACTGTATGTAGACACTCCCCCACATGTAGCCACTCCCACAGCTGCAAGGTCATCCTCTACAATCCTTTACAATACTACCACTACAATATAACAAATCCTATTCATTCGGGCCTCTGCTGTTTTTTCCACTTATTGTGTTCCTGCTCTCTTCTCTAGAATCCCCTCAAATGAGAACACCGCCTCACACCATATCAACAGCACATAACATATTATTGAGGCAAACATGGCAGGTCACCTCAACTAAACAGACGTGTTATTGTTAAATTATCACTGGAATTAGAGTTGTAGATCTAACACCCTTACAGCCAGATGTGCTATTGTTAAATTATCACTGGACTTAGAGTTAGACATCTAACACCTTTGCAGACAGTGGATGGTTCTTACCTGCAGGAATGTGACATCATCAGCTCCCATCCCCTCCTCTATGGCTCTGATTGTGTCTGAAAGAGATGAGATGTCTCTGCTCATCTTCTCAATCTTCTCCTTCATCATCTGACTCTTCTGCTCCTCTTCCTCCCTCAGTGCAGCTATCCTGGCTGCCTCTTCATCTCGTAGAAACTGGTGAAGCTTCTTAAACTCCTCCTTGATCTGTGTCTCTGTGTTCTGGGTTTGAATCTGAATAAAATTACATCTACATGAGTGGAGTTTCACACATTTATAAAATATAGAAAGTATCATTGATTAATATGACTTAAATATTGTGCATAGGTTGGGGGAGGTTGCAGAGAGGTAGGAAACTAAGCACTTGATGATTGCTGGTGACCACCTGACAATATGGTCTGCAGGCCAAGGCATTATGAAATGACTGACAGAAGAATCCTTGGATGTGTACAAACAGTGAACTCTTATGACACTAGATCACACTGACCTTAATGTGTTCAGCTGTTTTATCACAAGTAACTTTAGCTTTCTTAAACTCCTTCATCTTCTCCTGTAGTGGCTGCAGCTTGGCCTTAAGCTCCTCCTGAAATGAACAAATCACTTTAGTGTGACAACTAGACTCATATGGGTCATTCTGTGTCAAATCAGATAAGGCTGTTGCTGCACCATCTCAGATTATGTTCAAACCTTGTCTATGAAGAATGGGTCCCAAAACCAAGGACTGTACACTATTTTTGTTCAAATCCTATGTCTTCATATTATTTTAAGAAAATACTTCAGTTTTACAGCCTGACAGTCACATTATCTGGGAAGCCATGTTTGAACATATATATAATATAATGAAACGTATTATTCATAGGCAGCCCAAACTTTGTAGGGGGGAAGAGGAACATGTCCTCAATATGACTGAACCATTACATGTTTGTATGGCATGCACATTGATTTTCTACAAGGCCCTTGCTTTGGAAAAAAGTGCAAAAAGAGTGAAATTAAGGGTAGTATAAGACCTGTTTTTGTACACATTTCGTATCCCATTTGTTCTTT
Source organism: Alosa pseudoharengus (assembly GCF_046254945.1). Classification (NCBI taxonomy): domain Eukaryota; kingdom Metazoa; phylum Chordata; class Actinopteri; order Clupeiformes; family Clupeidae; genus Alosa; species Alosa pseudoharengus. The sequence continues at coordinate 11,231,308 of NW_027468718.1, read as the reverse complement.
ACAAACTATAATGTATTAATGTTGTGCCAATATCTGAACCAAGTAAGTGTAACCAAGTAAGAATATTTACATATATGTATGAATGGAACATGTAGCATCTACTGTACATCATTGGCACTTTAAAACGTGAAAATACTATAAACAGAGCTATTCCCATTTTCAATGTAATGACTGATCCCATGTGGATAGTAAAATAAATTTTTACAAGACCCTCAATATCACCAGTATTGCATGTCCTTCCATATACTTCTATATAAAATTTGGACATGCAGTAAAAACCTTTAATGATCCAATCTTACTGAGAACATGTCTGTCTTCCATCCTACAAAGTTTGGGCAGGCTATACTTTTAAAGATAGGCTAGTAATGCCCAAACATGACCTCCAAGATAAAGCATTTCTGAGAGTTTAAAAATGATACAGCATCAAGGGTGAACACATTTATAAAAATATTGGAACAAGTTTTGGGACGTAAACATCTGAGACAGTGCAGCAGCCATCTTCCTGATTTGACACAGAATGACCCATACTCCAGCTACCAGATTAAACCATGAATCATTAAGCACAGACCTGAGAAGATCTTCAGTCAGGGGACAGTTCATAGAGTAACTTTGTGTGTGTGATTACAAAATATTTTTGTAATCATGATTAAATGAGACAAATGATTATGTACAAGTTGAAGTGGCAATGTTAAAACTACTGCTTCACGAGTGCTTCATCATGGCTGGACAGTAAAGTGTAAGGGGGCTTCTCCTGTAGAGAGGACATGCAAGAAGGTGCTGCCAGTCTGTGACTGAAGAGTCTTACCTTGATCTCAGAGGCAGCTTCTCCAGCAGGACTGAAGATGTGATTTCTGTGTAGTTTTGAGTCTCGACACACCAGACACACAAGCTGCTGATCATCCTGACAGAAGAGCTCCAGTTTCCTCTTGTGGTCTTTGCAGAGTACAAGTGTCTGATCTCTCTCTTGCAAGAAAGTGTCAGACAGAGTCTCACACAGGTTCTTTAAGGCCAAATTTGGGCGTGGAAGGTCAGCTGATGATTTCCTCCTGCAGACGGGGCATTCTTTGGATCCTTTGGTGTCCCAGAACTGAAGCACGCATGCTTTACAGAAGCTGTGACTGCAGGTCAGGATGACAGGATATTGGTAGATGTTATAGCACACAGGACAAGATATCTCCTCTTCTACCTTTGAAGCCATTTTCCAGACTAGTGATACGGTTACACAATGCACATGCTTCCCTCTCGGTTGGTAAACTTTACTTTCACTTTCACAGGTTTGTAAATCTAGCCTCTACCGAATCATTGAGGTTTTTTTCTCTATATCTCTATATTGTCTCTAATCTCTGTAAGATTACTAACACAACCAATGTAAGTATTCCTTCATGTTGTCCCTAATTCCTCACATACCAGAGTAGTTGTTGAGCTGTAATGGAGAACTGAGCAGCCGTCTGTCACTGAGCTTCACTTCCTCCTTCAGGAAATGAGTTAGAGGGAGGGATCTAGAAGAGCAGAGAGCTGATTGGTCAGTCCCATCATTACATCACAGAAACAGCAGCCTATCTAAGCACTATCTGAACTTGATGTGGTTCAGGCTCAGGTTCAAAGTCCCAGGATGAGTGAACTCTAGCTGGGGCGTGAACAGGAATATTGTCAGTGTTTTTTCTCTGCTGTCAGCACAGTATTCTTATTAAAGAACTGTTCATACAGACACTCAGCCAAATGCATGTGCTGAACTACACCTTGGCATTCCATATTTGTTTTCCAACTCAACTCAGTACTGTGTGTTCTTGTACTCCAGTCTGATATTGTGTTTTTGATTGGGCTTTTACTTCAGTTGGAGTTTTGTTTTGTTTGCAGTTTGTTGTGTAGTTGGGCTTTCACTTGACAATACCTGAAAAAATAACAAATATGACATGAAACTAAGAATATGACAGCAGGAAAGCGCTCCAAAGCTCAGAACAGACAGAATCAGCTACAGGAAACCCACAGGTGAGAGGAGAGCATGCAGTTACACAATAATCACCAGATGACAGCATTCATACTGGAGATTTACATTATTCACCCATCTAGGCATTTTTAACTGTTTTGAGGCCTAGGCTGTTTTCAATGTACTTGCACTACCTTTTCTTGTAAGTTCTTGTCTTGGTCATGGTAAGGGCCATCTCCACATAACATGCTATATCTTGTCTAGGGTTTCTCAAAGTGGGTGCCCTGACAGTGTCATGATGACAGCACTCCAGGACTCCCTTGATCATATTTTGAATTGATCAGTATCACTATCAGTATCATAAAAGTATTTTACACTTTTCAATTTATTTTTAAATATCAAGTCCAAAATTATACATATAGTTTTTTTCTTTTTTCACGTCACACACAACTTCTTCCGGTCTCTGCACCAGATAATATAATATTTATTCCCCTGATTTTTTTGCAGCATCAGTATATAGTTTCTGGTTAAGTAAAACAGTAAAATAGGCTACTGCTGTCAATTTGAACAGTCAGGAACAAATTTAGAATAGTTTATATTTTGCTGTTGTTAGCTAGGTAGGTGCAAGACTTCGAGGCTATGTATATATGATTTATTAGAGTTCTACAAATACATCAATACATATTAGAGTAATTTCAATATTCACTCAGTCTGACAGTGTAAGTCACATTTTATTCACATCTAATGTTGGAATGGGGACCAGGTGTGAGTCTGTAGAGGTCAGCTGCAGAGTTTTGACTGTCCAGTCCCTCTGCAGGGCCCACAGCATGCTGGTCATCACAGGAGCCTGCAGGTCAAAGGTCATCCAGCTGGACACACACAGAGGCAGCTGGGGGTCAAGAGGGGAGATACGAGGGTGAGTTAGGGCAGCGCTACCTGGACACAGCGCAGTATGGACACTGCTCACCTGGACACAGTGCAGTATGGTCACTGCTCACCTGGACACAGTGCAGTATGGACACTGCTCACCTGGACACAGTGCAGTATGGACACAGCACAGTATGGACACTGCTCACCTGGACACAGTGCAGTATGGACACTGCTCACCTGGACACAGCGCAGTATGGACACTGCTCACCTGGACACAGTGCAGTATGGACACAGCGCAGTATGGACACTGCTCACCTGGACACAGTGCAGTATGGACACAGCACAGTATGGACACTGGTCACCTGGACACAGCGCTCTGTGCTCACTGCTCACACTGACAGATCCAACACATGTGATGGGCACAGGCTGGGGCCTCACCAACCTCAGTCAGGTCATCTGGTGATGAAGTCCTGAAACACCCACTGACCCCAGGTGTGAATTACTGACACCAGGTGTGAATTACTGACTCCAGATAAGAACAGCTGAACAGCTGGTTCTCTCAACTGTCATGTTCTGTATTTCTCCTTTGTGTATTTGAATTAAGGTCACCCCATCTTCAACAGAAATCTGTCCTGAACGGCCTAGTCACACACAGCTCCTGGTGATGTGTGTGAATATGCACTGCAGTGAGTCTCCACATGACACCTGTGTGTGTGTGTGTATGTGTGTGTGTGTGTGTGTGTGTGTGTGTGTGTGTGTGTATGTGTGGGTTCCAAATGACCCTCTAAATGAGCATTTCTAAGAAGGGGAGACTCAGAAATGTCCACATCATTTACTGAACTGATATTTTGATGTGTTTGTGGCAGCAGTGTAGAAACACAGACCTGGATAACAAACCATCATAGTGTAATAAATGATATAAAATCAGCAATTATTTCAGAGGATTCTTAACACAGAACATCAGAAATTTAATTCAAGTACCCAGAAGACGATGCCTCACAGAACAGAACAGATATTAGATTCACTGCAGTGGTGATATGTTAATGTGCTTGTGGCAGCAGTGTAGAAAAACATAAATGGACAACATAGCAAAACCATTATCAACACTGGCATAAAGTAATAAATGGCAAAACACCAGCAACTATTTTAGAGGATATTCAACATATCAGACAATTCTGAACTAAATTAAAGTAGCCAGAAGACGATGCCTCACTGGTCAGATATCAGATTGACTGCAGTTACTGTGTGAGTGACTCATGACTGAACCCCACATGTCTCCATCCATCTCTGCATGTGGGCTCTTGTTCAGACAGAGACAGTTTCTGCTCTAACTGGGCTGCTCTACTGACACAGAGGCCTTCACTGCTACAATACTCAGAGGAGATACACCAGTATTAAAGTATGGAAACACTCTCTCAGTGAAAGTGTGTGTGAGAGTGTGTAGGTGTGTGTTATTATCAGGGTCAGAGAATGACAGCTCTCCTCTGTCCCAGTCCAGCTGCACTCTGATCCTCTGGAGTTTCTGCTGCACTGTAAGGAGAGTGGAGGGCTGTGGTGGAGCACATGCTCCATATTCACCATCTTTATGCCAAACAATCCACAGTCCACTCCTGGAGTACATGTCTCCCTTCCTCGGGGCCGACTCTGCCTTCACACCCACATTCCACCATGTGTTCTCTCCAACCTCCACATCCCAGCAGTGAGTCCCTGAGTTAAAGCCCTCAGAGCCCAGGACACTGTGATACTTATCAAATCTCTCTGGGTTATCAGGAAGCTGCTGCTCCTCATCACCCCATTTCACACTGGTCAGATCCTCAGACAGGATGAGAGAGTCAGCTGCAGTGTTGGGATCCAGAGTCACAGGAGCTGCAGAGAGAAAGAACACACACATGAGCTGAACACTGAGTGATGTGTGATGAGGATGTGAATGATGGTCATTATTAATAGTGGTGTTAGCAAGTGTAATGGCAGGAGAAGTAGTAACAGTGAAATGCTCTTTAGTCATCAGGATGAAGGATCACAGCTGTACAGGAGTGTACTCACAGGAGAGGGATGTTAGTGGAAGGGAGGATCATCACTGACCATTCTCATGCATCTATATCCCTCTTCCTCTTTATATCTCTCTTCATCCCTCTATCAATTTATCTCATCTGTCCATCCATCCATCTCTCTCTTGATGCTTATGAATGTGTGTGTGTGTGCATGTGTGTATGTGTGTGCGTGTGTGTGTGTGAGTGTGTGTGTGTGTGTTGTGTTCTAATATGTGTGTGGTGTGCTAGTGTGTGTGTGTGTGTATGAGTGTGTGCTTGAGTGTGTGTGTGTGTGTGCGTGTGTGTGTTGCTAGTTGGCAAAATATTTGGCTATACTGTAAACACACCATGCTGGACAACCTCCCCCTCTACCTCTGTGTTTCTATATCACACTATTCTAAGGCATTGATAGAGTGCATACTCAACCTCCCCCTCTACCTCTGTGTTTCTATATCACACTATTCTAAGGCATTGATAGAGTGCATACTCAACCTCCCCCTCTACCTCTGTGTTTCTACATCACACTATTCTAAGGCATTGATAGAGTGCATACTCAACCTCCCCCCTCTACCTCTGTGTTTTTATATCACACTATTCTAAGGCATTGATGCTGGTGTAACTCCTACTTCTTCACTGTCTCCACAGTTGGTTAGTGCTGCAGTCTTTCCACCTGATCTACCTGCTGATACCCTCTGATTACAACACCACCAATCCATTTGGCCATGCTTTTAAATCTACATGCTGCGTGACATCCATTTGTACCTGTAATATAAGTGAGTACCATAATTGACACACTGTAGTTTTCTACATGTTTGATCTGCTCAGTCTTGTAAAAGTAAATTCACGAGCACATTGTAAGGTTAGCCCTCACTAAGCTGTTCTACATCCATTACTTTGAGTGTGTGTGTGTTTGGTGTTCCCATGTGTAGCCACTATCAGCGTTGCATCATGTATGTGTGTGTGCATCATGAGCGCGTATGCTGATCTGCTTCTCCACACACATGAACTCATCTGGCCCGTCTCTCTCTACACTGCTGGCCCTGAGCACATGGCCCCACACACACTCCTGCTCCAGGTGTCTTCTTGTTCAAAGGGACGTTTTCCTTTCCCCCATCACCTTAGTGCTCTGGGAGGGTTAGGGCCAATCTCAATTCTCTGTCTTACCCCTCCCCTTACCCTTTCCCCTTGGTTTTGTGCGTTCACACGAGGGGAAGGGGTGTCTCAATTCTGATTGCGATTAAGGGCCAGGCCCAAGGCGTAGGGCTACATAGCCCTTGAAACGAAGTTTGCCACTGACCACACATGAAAGAGAGGGGTAACATACAACTGGGTTTCTCAGAAGTGCCGGCATCAAACTTTTAAATGGCTGAACGACAAAATGCCAAGGAGTCACACAAATGTAAGTATTTTCAACAGTTTAATTGATATTCTAATTATGACATTCATGTTTTATGATACATTTAATAAAATGTTCAAGCGGTTTTAATTGTAATGTAATTAGACTCTGGGCTCTGCAAAGGGACTTGAGACTACAGTACCGGTAGTTCAATTCATTTGGCTCCATATAAATAAAACTTAATTGAACTGAATTGAGAGTTAGGAGTGTGAGCCCACACACAGACACACACACACACACACACACACACACACACACACACACACACACACACACACACACCTGTATCACAGGGGCAGTGTGTAGGATGTGTATGATTACTGGATGTTGGTTCTGCTCTGTTTTGCTTGTTTGAGTTGTGGCAGAGGGATTTTATCAGCAAAGGACCCCAAGGACCCTCCTAAGATTGATTATGTGTGTTAAAAACAGTAGGCTACTCACTGTACTGAACAGTCTCCTGCATCTTCTCCCAGACTCTGAACTTTAGGTTGCCCAGGTGCTTTGCCACATTGATCAGAGCTCCTGAAACCCTCTCTGGATCCTGCAGTGTGCACTGGGCTCTGGAATAACATTCAGGAGTCAGTGCTGCTGTGGGTTTGGGTTCAGAACCACAGAGAAGAGAGACAGGAGGCAGATCACTCACCTTTCCACTGTGCTCTTGTAGTTCTGGGAAATGGAAAAGGAGGAAATAAAGCAAAATATAAGATTTTGTTAAGCAGGCTGGTTGTTTTTCTCCAACAATACACATTACCCTCGCTTTAGCCAAAATACTATTACCTTCTATAAAGCGTCAATATATACTACTTAACCTCAATGTATTCTTTATACAACCCTAATATAATCTTAAAGCTAGGTTGCTAGGTTACGGGGACGCTGGCGAGACAGGCCGCTCCGTCTGGCATCATGCTTTTGTTTGTTTTTATGTAATGTTCGTAATTTTATGTAATGTCACGTTTATTTTTTGTATTGATTTGTCTAGTTAAATGTTTTCTCTCTTTATTTACGTTATTTTTTATAGTTTTCCTGTTATTCTCTTAGTCCTTTTTACTGCTTTCAAGTCGGCTGATGTTAATGTCTGTCCATTGGGAGCTTGCTATAGCTAGCTTTTGCCCTGGGCCTCTTACATCCTTCCCATCCATCTGTGAGCCGGTGTTGCACTTCACTGTCTGGTCGAGGGGATTTCTCGGGACAGCAGCTGAGCTACTCTGCGAAAGATCTGCCGAGGCCGCCGAGCTGTTTCTGACCAGTGAGCTGCCATGCCAACTGCCTGGAGTCTGGTTTGAGCAGACTAACGTTAACGTTGAATGACTCTGCATTACGGACCAACTACGGTCGCTGTTAAAAGTCCACCGAGTTGCTGATCTACGCCCATGACGCCCATGACTTCGGGCTGTTATGCTTCCAGTGATCTCCAGACTAACAAGGCCTAACGTTCACGTTATCTCCAGACTGCCAGTGAGATGAAGAACTTTGTTGGCGTTGCATGCATCGGTTGTGGAGACACAGCTGTGCGCAGTTTCACGCGAGTCATCATTGCCCTTGGACATTTTCAGCCGGTTGGAAATTGGACTAATTTCTATTTTTAATTTTTATTTATTAATTTGTTTGTTGTCTGTCTTGTATGTCTTGGTGTCACGGGTACGCTGGCCAACGATTGTGAGATTGTGGCCAAAACTGGTACTGCAATCACTTTCAAATTACTCTAGAGCGGTGTATTCCCCTCCCCCTGCCCCCTGACTCGAGGTTGCCAACCCAGACGCCAAAACACTACTGACTTTGTGATTAGTAGATAGGTGGAGGGTGGCGCATCAGGCCAAAACACAACATGACATGACAAAACACAACATCAACATCAGCTGAGGGCTGCAACTTCACTTTTTAAATGGCAATATCCTGGCCGGACTACTGTTGTCAGTGATATAAGTATTTGAAATGAAAATGATTTCTTAACGTCTAGTGACATATCAGGGCCATTTTATGAATAATTGAAATACATTTCTTACTTATGGTTCCTTTAATATAGAGACTTCAATATAGGCCCGATTGCAGTGAGGCTCACAGTGAAGGACAAAAACTCAAGATGGTGAATGATAAAGAGCAATTGCTCCCTGCAGACTCCTCCTATGAATCCTGTGTTATTTTAATTACAGAGAGGAGTTCATTACTAACAAATAATCATCATTTTATTGATGTGGTTCCATATATGAATGTTTTTTTTCAATGTGTGTATGTATGTATATGTTTGTATGTAGTCTTTGCACTTATGTATGGTAAGTACCTCCACCACCCTACTCAGCCAGCACCCACTCCCCATTGTGTGATGTAAATGTCCCCAAGTATCAAGTGTTTTGTGAGTTCTTTTGTCTTTTTTGGGAGCTATATGCTTGTTGGTTCCAACCACCTCTATGAACTATGCTAAGCTAAGCTAATGGTGGGTCAGAATGAGTTACTGCATGCACAGAGACGAGAAGGTTATGTATTGTCTTATCTAACTCTGGGTGAGATGGCGAATAAGCTGATTTCCCAAAACATTGGCATGTTCCTAATGTTTCGGGAGGGAGATTTAGATACTGCAAAGCTACTGCACTGATCCAACTGACGACTTTTACTCTTGCCAAATTTACCACCTAGCAAACACCAGCAGGGTGAGCAGATCACTACACCACTTTACCACCTACAGTAGCAAACACCAACACCAGCAGGTCACTTCACCACTTTACCACCTAGCAAAAACCAACACCAGCAGGGTGAGCAGGTCACTACACACTTCCTGTTGTTCTATCAGTGTCTCTTAACTGCCAGTGATTTGACCACCAAAACTATATTCATCAGACCTTATGAGTCATGATCTAACTCGAGTCATGATTGGATGGTTCCTTTAGTATAGCGGACGTTAGTAGGTTATCACGAGAGCACCGAAGGATAGATAGGAATGATAACGAGAATGAGAGAGACCAGCAGCGAGAACTGTGAATTAAACTTGTGTTAATAAAGTGAACATAATGTTGAACTAAAGGACTGATTATAGATAGATAGATAGATAGATAGATAGATACTTTATTGATCCCCAGTGGAAATTCAAGGTCTCAGCAGCATACAAACAACACAAACACATTCTTTAACAGCAGAAAGAGTAATTATCTTTTATATTATAAGTATATAATATAAAAACACAACTAAGCAATAAGGACAGTAAAAGATAAAGAATATGCTAAATATACTAAAATACAAATTATACTAACTAACACTTAATACAATATATAAAAATATACTAAAATACAAATTACAAAAATACAAATTATACTAACACCTAATCTAAATAAATTCTAAAAACAGTATCCACATAGTGGTGATTAATCAATCAGAGGCGCTTGCAATGACTGAGCCTGTGATTCTCTGTGCATAGTAAGGTATGGTAAGGTGCTCTAAGGTGCTCTGTGTGAATGAGTGTCATGGTGGTAGTGCAATGGTGATAGTGGTCATGGTGATAGTGCAAATGAGTAAGTCCAACAGTGCAACAATGCAGAAATAAAGTAAAGTCTATATATCTATATATTTAACTATTTAAGAAAATGTATAAGTGTGGCCACAGTTCGGCTGTGGCATGGAGGGGGGGGGGGGTTATGCATATGTGCTAATGTGCTAATATAGATTCATATAAAGTGAACATAATGTTGAACTAAAGGACTGATTATTGAAGACAACACAACATTTCGGCGACGAGGAGACAGATGCCAAGAACCCAGAGGCCAGACAGGACGACAAGGATTCTACGTCCATGCCAAGAAAGCAAGACGAAATGTCGAATACTGAAGGAAACGCACGTGCTGCTGCTGCACCTGAGCCTAGATATGCTCATTTAGCCCCGCCGGTTCCACTGAACCTCACGGCAACTGATTTATACGCAGAGTGTAAACTGTGGAAGGACTCTTATAGTTTTTACGAAGTTGCCAGCGGTACCATAAATGCGCCAGATTTGGTGAGGAGAGCTACTTTGCTGCATTGCATTGGAGCGCCAACACAAAGGATTTTTGCTAATCTATCAGGACGTAAAGATACATATAACCGGGCTCTTACCACTCTGGACACATATTTCACTCCACGAAGACATGTAGTCCTAGAGAAACACAAGTTTAGGCAGAGAGCTCAGTGTTCTGACGAGACGGTGGATGCTTTTGTGAATGCTTTAAGAGCACTGGGGAAATCGTGTAACTTTGGTGCACTTGAGAACGATACGATAAGAGATCAGATCAGCACAAGCTGAATCCAAACTTTTCACGGAGAGTGCTCACAAAGCCGAAGACAACCGGGTTAATTTCACAAGGAAGGGTGTGCGTGGAGATCGCAGACGGAAAGCTGGAGCATCGCTAGGAAGAGGCAGCCAAGAGCAGGCCAACAGCGACAGATGTTACAGATGTGGAATGGACACTCACACAGCAGACGAATGCAGAGCAACGTGTCTATTCTGTCAGGACACAGGACATTACGCATGAATGTGTTTCAAGAAGAAAAAGAAAGAACAAACAGACAAGAACAGTAAGAGTAAAAAAGTAAGGGGAAAAAATAGGGAAAAAGACAAGTCAGGTACACCAGTGAGAGCAGTAGTACAGGAAACTTCTGATTCAGATTCAGATGAGTTTGTCAATGCTGTAGATGCTGAAGGTACTGAGACAATCAAGATTAATGGACAATGGCTAAAAATGGTCATAGATACAGGCAGTGGTAGAAATTTTCATAGGAGAGGACCTGTTTAAAAGAACAATGTCTGCTAGAACAGAACTGAAACCAACCAAGAAGAGATTTAATGCCTATGCTCAAACTACTCCACTTAAATGTGTAGGTTACTTTGAGGCAGAAATGACATGGAGATACTTAAAGGTGCCATGTGTAATGTCAGCCAAAAAATAAATTCATACTCCACATTCCATAAAAGATGGGGGCAGTATACCTCCAGAAAGTGAGTTGGTCTACCCTAGAGTAACAACCGAGACACGTGTATTGCAGTTTGGCTGGTGGTTATGTTGCCCGCAGACTGCCTCCCATGGCTGAAACTGGTATTATGACACCTGTCGGGCTGTGGCTAGTAATTTAGCATGCTAATTCAGGTTGATATCTCTGCAGCACTCAGGGGGTCAAGAGCGTGCAGATTAGCTTCGGCATGTTAGCATACGCCATTTTCAAATATGGCGCTGCATGGAGCATTTGGAACCAGCTCCATGCACGAAAATCCGTGTTGGGCACGAGCTCTCAAGCGCGTACATGTTGGTGGGCGGGTACCTATCCGGCGGCTACAGCCAAACGTTATTCAGTGCGTATTTCTTGAGGATCCTATGAGAAGACGTGCATATTATGGTTGTTTATCCATCATATGACAAATAAACAAATAAACAAATAAAGAAAATTGTATTGATCTTGTTTCGTTGTTGTTTGTCCCGAACAAACATAGCCTAAACATGATTAAAGACAATAAATTGAACAACAGCGGCATAAAGACCTTGTCTCGTTACACCATGGGTCTCCAACACGTTGCTCTCAACCTATAGCCGCCCGAGCTTGCCAGAGGCTGAAGCACTAGGCTACTACATTTAAACACAATTATTGCCGCGAGGCATTCCAGCCTACGAATTTAATAAAAAGTAAACCATGCATAATTAAAAAAAAAACTCAGTCTAGGCTACTTCGCTATGCAATTAGGTTTCCATTAGAGCACAGCGCACGTTCAATGAATGAAGGAAAGGCCTTGTCTCGCAATAAACAGCTGGAAATTCCAACACTTTTTCAACTACACAAAACTTTACAGTGATCATCAAATACCCTCTAGATTTAAATGCACATCAGTCTCAACATTTAGCTATATAATAAAAGTCAAAAAGTAAATTAAATCCCATACCAAAACCGAAAATCGTCTGCGTTTGATAGCCTGGTATGCCGCTCCAAACAAAACGCATGTCTCACAATAACGTACAATGTAAGAAATAAAGGTCTGCCTCGAATAAGCCTACCTCAAATAAATACCTGTGCTTTGCAGCCTAAGTAAATAGCAGACCCTGGACATAATTTAGGATTTACGGAAAGTATGCAATCATACGATGTTGGACACCTGGCGATGCTCTGGCCGTTTACTGTGCCTCTGACACCGCTGCCTCATTTGGATGGTAACTCCACAGGTGAGCGCAAAGATTGGATGTCGTGGATGCGTAAGTAAACTGTTTTTTGCTGAGTCCGCAGACAACATTCTCTTTAACCGTTACTTTACCATCTGCGGTGTACAACTCAAAGTAAAGACACCACATTTTAGATGAGTTGGGGACGTAATTGTCCGCTCAGGCTGACCGTTCTGTGCGTTATCTTCAATACTATCTTCAATATTATTTTCAAAACAGGGTGGCTATTGAGGGCTCTGGCTCCAGTCATTATTGTGGCTACTGGCTTTTATTGGCTTGATTTGGTCATGGGCCAACGCTAAAATACGTTTAGAGCACCCGCTGAGATGGCAAACAATAAAATAAAAAACAAACTAATCATAGACTGTAAAAATGCGCTACACTTGGCACTAAAAACCGAATAGTTTATTTATAGTTCGACTACGGATATTTCACGTCATGTTCGAATGCACATTTGCAGCAGGACAGCAGGCAGACCCACTGATCTATAATAGATCAGTGAGGCAGACCGCTCTTAGTTAGAGCCGCTGTGTTATCCAATGAAATTAAGTTGCGCTTCAGGCCGACTCCACTCGGACTCCATGCGCGTTCCCGATCAACTTTTTCTTCTTCTTGTTATGAGGCAAGGACTTTATGTGCATTATCGCCACCCTCTTACTGGAGGACGACTCTCTTTTTACAGAATATCCAATAAAAATCGACGTTGGTCCATGCGTCATTTCCAGCTTTGTAACTTGGCGCATGGTCAGAGCCGACTGGCGCTGGATCCGAACCCCAGTGTTCAAGATGGCGTTGACTATGAATTGGCCGGATTTACTAGCCTAGCCTCCACCATTTATTTGTATGGAGGGCGGGACTTAGTCACTCTCTCCAGTTATATATAATACCTCCATGGCAGCACTATACCTTGTCATTTTTTTAATGACATCATCGCCCTCATTTCTTCTCATTCTTTTGATGCGTGTAGCTCATTTTTTGGATATTTTTACCTCAATTCTTACACATGACACCTTTAACACATGAGAAAGAGTGAATGCAATTGGACAGACAGAGAGATTCAACAAACTTGTTAAAGAGTTTCCACAAGTTTTCAAAGGACTAGGTCAGATCAAAGGTTACAGCCAATGAGGTTACAGTCGATGAAAAAGTCCCGCCTGTAGCACAGGGTTTGAGGAGAGTCCCTTGTCCCATGTTAAAAGCTGTAAACCAGATGGACAAGATGCTTGAACAAGACATAATTGAGGAAGTGAATGAAGGATCAGAATGGGTTTCTAATATTCTGATTGTACCCAAGAAAGACGCAAAAGAAGTGAGGCTATGTGTAGACCTCAGGGAAGTGAATAGGGCAGTTATCAAGGAAACACACTCAGTGCCAACAGTAGACAGCATCTTACAGGCAGTGCAGGGAGCAAAAGTGTCTGCTAAACTGGACGCCAGAAACGGATTTTGGCAGTGTGATTTGGCCTCAGAATCCAGACCCCTGACAAGTTTCATCACAGAGAGGGTGCTACCACTTCAGGAACGTTCCTTTCGGATTATCCAGTGCTCCTGAAGCCTATCAGAAGCCTATGGACTCTATGTTATGTGCAATGGAATGCCTGGCACTGTCTGCTACATGGATGATGTGGTAGTCTTTGGAGAGGACGAAGTGCAACTTGAACAGAGACTGAGACAAGTTTTCAGAGATTCCGGGACAGAGGTCTAACCCTCAACAATGACAAGTGCATCTTCGGACTGCAACAGATTGAGATACTTGGACATGTGATCACCGCCAAAGGAATCAAACCAGACCCAAGAAAGGTCGAAGCCATCTGCAAAGCGCCCAGACCTGAGAACATTCAGTTACTCCGCTTATTCCGAATCCGCTCATGTGGATTCCTCATGAAATTCATACCGAACTAGGCAAACTTATCGGAACCATTACGGAGGCTGACTAGGAAAGGATAAGTATGGGAGTGGACAAGTGAAACAGAGAGATCATTCCAAGCAATGAAAGAGGCATTAGTGAGTGAGACGTGCCTGGCCTTTAAACTGCATGCACCGACAGTGGTCATTAGTGATGCAAGTCCAGTAGGACTAGGTGCAATTTTGCTACAGACTCAATCAGATGGACAGAACAAGGCAATAGCCTATGCAAGCCGTTCATTGACCCCAACAGAACGTTCTTATTATGACCGCCGCGCAGCGCATGCCCAAATTTCCGTCAATGATTCCCGGGACACTGAAAGACCGATCTCAAGGGGCCATGTCAACCCATTCCATAACCACTCATTTCATGTATAGCGCCACCTAGTTAAACACAAAAAAGTAAAAATGAGGTGTTGTAATTGAAGGTATCTGTGACCTAACATAGTCAAAACTGCATCATTATGACACCCTTTGTATGCATGCCAAGTTTTGTGTACTTTCGTTCATGGGGGGGCCTTACAATAAAATAATGTATGTGTACATTTAGTGACGTACACCAACAAGGATTCCCGGGACACTGAAAGACCGGGGTACACAAAACTTGGTGGGCATGTAACCCCACATGGATAGCATGGAACCGTGGTTTTTCGTTTTGATCTGTAGCCCCCCCGCTGGACTGGACCCCCGAAAGTAGGGTAGGGCAGACACAGTTCTCTGTGAATATCTTGAGAACTGTAGGGACTAGGATGACCATTTTTTTCCGTATGTTTGCCTCCAGGGGTCGTGTTAACCCATTTCATGTACACACATGTGCACAAACAGATACACACACACACACATACATTCACAGTAATCATACGTATGACACATACTCACACAGACATGTAGACATATGTACGCTTGCACAGGCAAATACAGTCCGCAGGCACACACACAAGCACGCACGCACACACACACACACACACACACACACACACACACACACACACACACACACACACACACACACACACAACATAAACATGTACATGCACACAATTCAAGAATTTCTCAGAATTATGAACAGGCAAGATGGAGGTGGGGTTGTATAAAATGAATTTTACATGTGAAATCTATGAACTAATCCTGTTTTGGTACTTGTTGTCTAGCAGATATCAGTGAGAATTGAGTGTGGATAATGCAATTTAGTGAGACAGTTAGAATCATATTAGCCTGGCAATTTGCCATCCCCTTGGTACGCTTCGCTTCTACAAGAGTCTGGGATCTCGGCTATTGACGAACGTTTGCAAGCTGGATGCGTGGACTCTGTAGAAGTTTGAAACGATTGGATCTGATTTCACCCAATCGCTAAAGTTTGGCCGTGACGTATGTTATGCGCCAGCTCGATCGTGAAGTAAGCTACACTACAACACTCAGAATTTGCCCACAACAATCATTCCCCACCAAAGCGAACAAGATGGATGTAAATGACCATGCCAGCTTTGCGATACAAATGTAAGAGTTAGTGGAAGAATAGCAAATAACTATTCAACAGTAAGGTTGAAGATAACATATTGTAACGCCGATGAGAAGTTAGGAGACGGGGAGGCTGATATATCGTTCCAAAACTCCGGTAGTTTATTTCCTATTATAGATGTACAGGCTAGTGCACGGGCAACAGGAGGTGTCCACTACAAAACAACAAAATGATCGCTGATAAATCACGGTCTCAATCACTCGTCATTCACACTCATCGGCCAACAATACAATGCAACACAACTCAGTCGCACGTAATCCAAATCTACTCTGACTAAATTTAGACGTCTTAGAACCCCCTATTCTATTCCCTCCCCTTAGCAATCGCTAACCTATCCATACACCTAAATATTCCCTCCCGGACACCTCCCCCCAATCAAAACACATCAGAACTCATTGACACATTCCATGACACAGGAGGGAGAGGGAGACACACACACACACACACACGCCGGGAACACAGAAAGCCCAACACTGGGGCAAATAGCCTAGGTGATACAATATCATCACAATTGTCAAAGCTAGATGTGATCATCATTGAAAACACGCCGCTTCATTCATACCGGGTCTGCCGCACATGCTGTAATTTAATATCGAGGCTACTGCGCGATACAAATCAAACGTTTCCCAAATCCCATAGGGAGTAGGGCCACGACATCTTTGCCCGAAATAAAATGTGTTAAACACTCTTTTTGTTCGGAGTTCAGTTCCTGAATATTTGGAAGCGTAGCCAGCACGGACTGAATTGCTTCATTAACTTATGTCATTGCCAAACTTCTCGAGGACTACAATTCAAACACAGCGCAGAATCTCGACGTCGTCTCTCACAACTCCCGCCTCCTGCTCGCTGATTAGCGCGGAGTCGAATCTACCGCTGCGAACGCGGCCAATGGCCGGAATCCCAGACGGAGTGGTGGAGGGAGATGAAAATCGAGCGGAAGTACGTAGGAAGGCAATTAAGGCCAGGCTAGAATCATATAGGCCTTTCAGCGTGATTTATTTTTGTGGAAAAAATGTGCTGGACTGGGCGGCGGTCATATTTTGTACCGCTCTGCAGTACATCTAGTTCAAATAATTCCTGACTGTGACGTGAATGTGTAGCCTAATTGTCTTTTTGTAGCCTACATGTCTCGCAGGCCTATAGCCTACATTGGACGTAATAGGTAGCCTAATGTTTTAGTAGAAAATATAGATTTATTATTGTTAGGCTACGACTAGGACATTCTAGCGCTCAAATATTTTGTGAGGGTACAGCGAGCCCCAAATGTGTTAAAATAAACCATTTCTTTCATTAATTATAGGATCAGAAGGTAGCCTATTCGTCTTTCACTGTAAGGCTTGTATTTCATGCATTTAGCAAAAGTCCCAGACAGCAGCGGAGTGGTAATCGGGATTCTTATTTGTAAAAGTGTTTTTACTTCGCCCTCCTATAGCCTGGACTGCGCGATCGCAGCCCTTTACTTTCACTTCCCCGCCGCCCTCATAGTCAGCATAGACGGTAGCCTGATAACGTGGGATGCTGCATAGTACTAAGATTTTAAATGAGTGACCACGATAGTAGTCTTAAGTAGCTTTTTTGCTGGGCCCAGCGAAGGCTGGCAATGTGTAATATTCCGCTGGTTGGTGCACACGCAAGTGTTCAGATTGATTGTCTATCCGTCTTTCACAACAATTTTCTTGGAGCAGATCTTCCACACCGGTAGCCTCGGTAGCCTGGTCAGTATGTCTCTCTTAGTTGTCCACTTTCATCAGGCCGTATAGCCTATATAATATATATTTTTAAAAATTATGTAGAACATTATAAATGTATTTCTGTACAGACATACCTATAGGCTAATTAATTATAGTGCATGAAAATGCACTATACTGTTCTTCCAAGGCTTCTTATTATAGTGCATGAAAATGCACTATACTGTTCTTCCAAGGCTTCTTATTACAGTGCATGAAAATGCACTGTACTGTTCTTCCTAGGCTTCTTATTACAGTGCATGAAAATGCACTGTACTGTTCTTCCTAGGCTTCTTCTTATTCTTCTTCTTCTTCTAACGCATTTAATGCAGCTTCAACCGTTTAACGTAGAAACTTCATTCAAACTTTGTTACGTAGGTCTTACTTGGGATAAGAGTGCTATGTATTTTTCATCTTTGTAACTTTTATACTTTTTAAACTATTAATTAAAAACTATCAAAATTTCCCCATTGACTTAACATTGCCCTTTATGACATCACAGCAATTAGAATCCTGTGGCAGGTGTTCGGGCCACCTGGATCAACTGCCACTTTCAGGCTTTAAGCATACAAACTGGCCCTATTAAGACTACACATCCTGTTCAACTGCTTCCTCTGCCAAAAACTGTTTCAAAATAAAAGTCCTCACTACAATATTTCACTGTTAAACAATTTAAGCCTTTAAACTACTGAACTTTTTAACTGTTCAGCCATTGTAACTGTTACTTGTCATCAACTATGACTCCTACCCACTGTAGCTAGTTAGCTAAGTTAGCTAAGTAACTTGGTTAACATAGTTAGCATGCTAGCATGTTAGCATGCTAGTTAGCATTTTTAGCAAAACTGCTAAAAACCATTAGCTAAGTTAGCTAAGTCACATGGTTAGCATAGTTAGCATGTTAGCATGTTAGCATGCTAGTTAGCATTTTTAGCAAAACTGCTAAAAATGATTAGCTAAGTTAGCTAAGTCACATGGTTAGCATAGTTAGCATGCTAACATGTTAGCATGCTAGTTAGCATTTTTAGCAAAACTGCTAAAAATGATTAGCTAAGTTAGCTAAGTCACATGGTTAGCATAGTTAGCATGCTAGCATGTTAGCATGCTAGTTAGCATTTTTTACAAAACTGCTAAAAATGATTAGCTAAGTTAGCTAAGTCACATGGTTAGCATAGTTAGCATGCTAGCATTGCTAACATGCTAGTTAGCATAACTACAAAAAATGAAAACATTAGCTAAGTTAACTAAGTTAAGTATTATCCACCTATTTAACCGTTCAATCATTCCAACTATATTAAACCTTATCTACCAAGCAAATCATTTAACTGTATAAACTATCCACCTATTTAACTGTTCAGTCATTCCAACTATATTAAACCTCATCTACCTAGCAACCAATATAGTTTATATAGTATATATTTTTTGCATTTTCATGCACTGTATTTCCTTCAGGAAATGCTTTTCTAGTTCTTCTTCTAACGCAATTAATGCAGCTTCAACCGCTTAACGTAGAAACTTCATTCAAACTATGTTACGTAGGTCTTACTTAGGACATGGGTGCTTTGTATTTTTCAGCTTTGTAACTTTTATACTTTTTAAACTATTAATTAAAAACTGTTCAAAATTTCCCCATAGACTTAACATGGGCTGATGACATCACAATAGAGCCGTTAAGCAATTAGAATCCTATGGCAGGTGTTCGGGCCACCTGGACCAACTGCCATTCTCAGGCTTTAAGCATACAAACTGGCCCTATTAAGACTACACATCCTGTTCAACTGCTTCCTCTGCCAAAAACTGTTTCAAAATAAAAGTCCTCACTACAATATTTCACTGTTAAACAATTTAACCCTTTAAACTACTGAACTTTTTAACTGTTCAGCCATTGTAACTGTTACTTGTCATCAACTATGACTCCTACCCACTGTAGCTAGTTAGCATGGTTAACATAGTTAGCATGCTAGCATGTTAGCATGCTAGTTAGCATGCTAGTTAGCATTTTTAGCAAAACTGTTAAAAACGATTAGCTAAGTTAGCTAAGTCACATGGTTAGCATAGTTAGCATGCTAGCATGTTAGCATGCTAGTTAGCATTTTTAGCAAAACTGCTAAAAACAATTAGCTAAGTTAGCTAAGTCACATGGTTAGCATAGTTAGCATGCTAGCATGTTAGCATGCTAGTTAGCATTTTTAGCAAAACAGCTAAAAACGATTAGCTAAGTTAGCTAAGTCACATGGTTAGCATAGTTAGCATGCTAGCATGTTAGCATGCTAGTTAGCATTTTTTGCAAAACAGCTAAAAACGATTAGCTAAGTTAGCTAAGACACATGGTTAGCATAGTTAGCATGCTAGCATGTTAGCATGCTAGTTAGCATTTTTTGCAAAACAGCTAAAAACGATTAGCTAAGTTAGCTAAGTGACATGGTTAACATAATTAGCATTTTAACATTGTTAACATGCTAGTTAGCATAGTAACTTGGTTAATATTATTATCTTTGTTAACATAGTTAGCATAACTACTAGCAAACATTAGAGCCATTCCAAATGTCAGTTATCGTCAACTATCTACTTTAATAATTTAACCATTTAAACTATCCACCTATTTAACTGTTCAGTCATTCCAACTATATTAAACCTCATCTACTTAGCAACCAATATAGTTTGTTTTTACTCTGTATGATATTTTACATCATATTTTTTGCATTTTCATGCACTGTATTTCCTTAAGGAAATGCTTTTCTAGTTAGAGTGCATGAAAATGCACTCTACTGTTATCCGATTTATTAGAGTGCATGAAAATGCACTCTACTGTTATCCGATTTATTACAGTGCATGAAAATGCACTGTACTGTTCTTCCTAGGCTTCTTCTTATTACAGTGCATGAAAATGCACTGTACTGTTCTTCCTAGGCTTCTTATTAGAGTGCATGAAAATGCACTCTACTGTTATCCGAATTATTCTTATTAGAGTGCATGAAAATGCACTCTATTGTTATCCGAATTATTCTTATTATTATTATTCTTCTAACGCTTTTTGTGCGTTTAATACAGCTTCAACCGTTTAACGTAGAAACTTCATTCAAACTGCGTTGCGTAGGTCTTACTTATGTGACTTAAGCAATGTATTTTTCAACTTTGTAACTTTTATACTTTTTAAACTATTAATTAAAAACTACTCAAATTTCCCCATTGACTTAACATTAGATTATGACATCACAATAGCAATTAGAATCCTATGCCAGGTGTTCAGGCCACCTGGATGGCTCATATATGGCTCTGGCCAGGCCACCTGGATCAACTGAGTTTCTCAGGCTTTATGACATCATAGCAATTAGAATATTGTGCCAGGTGGCCAGGCCACCTTGATCAACTGCCAGTTTCTCAGGCTTTAAGCATACAGTCTCATTCTATGCTATAAGCCTGAGAAACTGTTCAGTCATTCCAACTATATTAAACCTCATCTACCTAGCAAATAATTTAAACTTTTAAACCATCCACATATTTAACTGTTCAGTCATTCCAACTATATTAAACCTCATCTACCTAGTTCAGTCATTCCAACTATATTAAACATCATCTACCTAGCAAATAATTTAACCTTTTAAACCATCCACCTATTTAACTGTTTAGTCATTCCAACTATATTAAACCTCATCTACCTAGTTCAGTCATTCCAACTATATTAACCATCATCTACCTAGCAAATAATTTAACCTTTTAAACCATCCACCTATTTAACTGTTCAGTCATTCCAACTATATTAAACCTCATCTACCTAGTTCAGTCATTCCAACTATATTAAACTTCATCTACCTAGCAAATAATTTAACCTTTTAAACCATCCACCTATTTAACTGTTCAGTCATTCCAACTATATTAAACCTCGTATACCTAGTTCAGTCATTCCAACTATATTAAAACTCATCTACCTAGCAAATAATTTAACCATTTAAACTATTCACCTATTTAACTGTTCAGTCATTCCAACTATATTAAACCTCATCTATCTAGCAAATAATTTAACCTTTTAAAACCTAATCTACCTAGCAAATAATTTAACCTTTTAAACTATCCATCTATTTAACTGTTCAGTCATCCCTACTATATTAAACCTCATCTACCTAGTTCAGTCATTCCAACTATATTAAACCTCATCATGTTGGTTGCCAATTAGCACATCATCTGTTTTAACAATATATTTCACAGCATATATTTTGCATTTTCATGCACTCGTAATTCCCTGGAATTGCTTTTTCTAGTATTAATATTATTGGGGGCCAAGCAGCGAAGCTGCGAGGCAACCATTGTGTTTCTATGATTTCTTATTATTATTGGGGGCCAAGCAGCGAAGCTGCGAAGGCACCCATTGTGTTTCTTAGTTTTCTTATTATTATAAATCCTCTGCCATTGAAGTCTATGGCAGCCCATAGAACCGTCTGGTGAAAAGTTGTGAAATTTGGCACACTAATTAGGCAGTACTCCATGATTAATTTCACCAAGTTTCAAGTCCGCACCCTGAGCACTCTAGCGCCACCAACAGGCCAAAGTTGGACATGCTTTCAGGCACGTAACTTCTGACCCGTTGGCTCGATTTTGAAAAATGACCTATCCTTGGAATCCTTGGACCAAGCCGAGTTCAACGCACCCTATGACGTCATTTTCCGCCATGATGGATTTTCCGCCATATTGGATTTTAGTGAAAGTGAAACTAATCTTTCACAGGTCACAAATTTTGTCCGATCGTCACCAAACTTGACACACATGATCTTCAGGCCATGCCTCATTAATGCATTGCTTTTTGTCTTCGGAACTAAAACCGTTCGCGCGTAACAGCCAACCGAAAATTGCGGCGAAGCCGCCAAACAGGAAGTGAGCTCATATCTCAGCAACCCATAAATCTATCATAACCAAACTTAGTACATGGACTCAGGACCCAATCAGGGGGACGCTCAAGAAATCTGGTGACCTTTGACCTCTAGGGGGCGCTGTAATTAAGAAACATGCTTTTTGGCCTGTAGCTGCAGTTGTGCTTAGAATTAAAACGCACTAGTGGTGTCTGGTAATACTGTTGGAGGTCCTTAGGCCGACCGAAGCCAACTTGTGATGTTATCATAATTGATTCGGCCGCCATATTGGATTTAATCAAAAACACGTACAAATTTTCGCAGGTCACAAATTTCATCTGTTCTTCACCAAAATTGGCAGAGACCATCTTCAGACCATGCCTGATGAGTGCAATGCTTTCTGGAACAATTGACAGAAGCATTGACCTGTACCAGCCAATCAAAATTTGCGGCGAAGCCGCCAAACAGGAAGTGATTTTATATCTCAGCAACGCTTTCATGTATCAAAACCAAATTTAGTACATGTACCTCAGACCCCATCGGGAGGACACTCAAGAAATTTGGTGACATTTGACCTCTAGGGGGCACCGTAATTGACAAAAATGCATTTTGGCCAGTAGTTGATGATGCGCATTATTTTGCAATGGAAGTCAATGGCAGCCCATAGAACCGTCTGGTAAAAACGTATAAAATTTTGCACACTAATTGGGGACAGTCCAATAATTCATTTCACCAAGTTTCATGCCGGCACCTCAAGCGCTCTAGTGCCACCAACAGGCCAAAGTTGGATGTGCGTTCACGCACGTAACTTTTGACCCGTATGGCCGATTGTCAAAAATGATGTTTCGTTGGAATCCTTGGACCAAGCCGAGTTCAACGCACCCTATGACGTCAATTTCCGCTATGATGGATTTTCCGCCATATTGGATTTCATCAAAAAAACTTAAATGTCTTCACAGGTCACAAATTTTGTCCAATTGATACCAAACTTCACAGATATCATCTACAGACCATGCCTCATTAATGCATTGCTTTTTGTTTTCGGAACTATAACCATTCGCGCATAACAGCCAATCGAATTTTGCGGCGAAGCCACCAAACAGGAAGTGAGCTGATATCTCAGCAACCCATTGATCTATTATAACCAAACTAAGTACATGGACTCAGAACCCAATCAGGGGGACGCTCAAGAAATCTGGTGACCTTTGACCTCTAGGGGGCGCTGTAATTAAGAAACATGCCTTTTGGCCTGTAACTGCAGTTGTGCTTAGAATTAAAACGCACTAGTGGTGTCTGGTAGTACTGTTAGAGGTCCTTAGGCCGACCCAAGCCAATTTGTGATGTCATCGTAATTGATTCGGCCGCCATATTGGATTTAATCAAAAACACGTACAAGTTTTCGCAGGTCACAAATTTCAGCGGATCTTCACCAAAATTGTCAGAGACCATCTTCAGACCATGCCTGATGAGTGCATCGCTTTCTGGAACAATTGACAAAAGCATTGGTCTAAAACAGCCTATCGAAATTTGTGGCGAAGCCGCCAAACAGGAAGTGAGCTCATATCTCAGCAACGTTTTCATGTATCAAAACAAACTTAGTACATATACCTCAGACCCCATCGGGAGGACGCTCAAGAAATTTGGTGACCTTTGACCTCCAGGGGGCTCTGTAATTGGCAAAAATGCATTTTGGCCAGTAGTTGCAAATGTGCATTATTCTGCAATGGAAGTCAATGGCAGCCCATAGAACAGTCTGGTAAAAAGTTATACAATTTTGCACACTGATTGGGGACAGTCCAATAATTTATTTCACCAAGTTTCATGACGGCACCTCAAGCGATATAGCGCCACCAACAGGCCAAAGTTGGCGTGTGTTCACGGACGTAACTTTTGACCCGTTGACCCGAATGTCAAAATGAGGTATCATTGGAATCCTTGGGCCAAGCAGAGTTCAACACACCCTATGACGTAAATTTTTGACCTCTATGTTTAAATCACAGCAAGAGTGATCATATTTCAGTCGATCTTTTATTTTTGATGTGAAACTGATGACAGCAAGTTCCATC
This sequence comes from Alosa pseudoharengus, assembly GCF_046254945.1. NCBI lineage: Eukaryota > Metazoa > Chordata > Actinopteri > Clupeiformes > Clupeidae > Alosa > Alosa pseudoharengus. Next base: position 11,206,863 of record NW_027468718.1, on the reverse strand, counting down.
CAGTTCATTCTAATGCGTGGGTGGGGCGGGGTGGGACGGGCAGGGGCGATTGCGGCGGTGGGTTGGTTGGGGGAGGGGGCGGCAACACTCAGCCCTGGTTCAGCCCCACAAATTCAGTTATGTTTTGATGTGAAACTTGACCTTTTAACTCAGCCAATCTTGGGTTGTATGGCATGGAACTTGCTGTGACTGCTTAAGGCTACATGTCTGATGCAAGGGCATTGACTAACATGGAAAATCTGGCCTGCTGAACCTTCTGCTTGGCCCCCTCATTGCTGCTTGCAGCTATATTTATTTAACATCTTTCTTCCGCCATTGGAGTCTATGGCAGCCCATAGAACCGTCTGGTGAAAAGTTGTGAAATTTGGCACACTGATTGAGGACAGTCTCATGGTCAATTTCACCAAGTTTCATGTTGGCACCTTGACCGCTCTAGCGCCACCAACAGGCCAAAGTTGGACGTGCGTTCACGCACGTAACTTCTGACCCGTATGACCGATTGTCAAAAATGAGGTATCGTTGGATTCCTTGGGCCAAGACGAGTTCAACGCACCCTATGACGTCATTTTCCGCCATGATGGATTTTCCGCCATTTTGGATTTTATCAAAAACACTAAAACGGCTTCTCTGGTCACAAATTTTGTCCAATCGACACCAAACTTCACACACATCATCTACAGAACACGCTACTTTAGCGCATTACTTTTTGTCTTCGGAAATAAAACCGTTCACCCGTAACAGCCAATCAAATTTTGTGGCGAAGCCGCCAAACAGGAAGTGAACTCATATCTCAGCAACCCTTTCATGTATCATAACCAAACGTAGTATATAGACTACTGACCCCATCAAGAGGACGCTCAAAAATTTTGGTAACCTTTGACCTCTAGGGGGCGCTGCAATTAAGACACATGCCTTTTGGCCTTTAGCTGCTGTTGTGCTTAGAATTAAAATGCACTAGTGGTATCTGACAATACTGTGGAAGGTCCTTAGGTCAACAGAGGACAACTTGTGACATCAACATAATTGATTTGGCCGCCATATTGGATTTAATCAAAAACATGAATAAGTATTCGCAAGTCACAAATTTCAGCTGATCCTCGCCAAAATTGGCAGAGATCATCTTCAGACCATGCCTTATCAGTGTATTTTTTTCTGGAACAATTGACTGAAGCGTTCGCCTGTAACAGCCAATCGAAATTTGCGGCGAAGCCGCCAAACAGGAAGTGAGCTCATATCTCAGCAACGCTTTCATGTATCAAAAACAAAACTTAGTACATGGTCCTCAGGACCCACCAGGAGGACGCTCAAGAAATTTGGTGACCTTTGACCTCTAGGGGGCTCTGTAATTTTATTTTTGATGTGAAACTGATGACACCGAGTTCCATCAAGTTCATTCTAATGCGTGCGTGCAAGGGTGGGGCGGGGTGGGACGGGCAGTGGCGGTGGGTTGGCTGGGTGAGGGGGCGGCGACTCTCAGCCCTGGTTCAGCCCCACAAAATCAGTTATGTTTTGATGTGAAACTTGACCTTGTAACTCAGCCATTCTTGGGTTGTTTGACATGGAACTTGCTTTGACTGCTTAATGCTATATGCCTGATGCCACGGCATTGAGTTGCATGGCAAATCTGGCCTGCTGAACTGCCTGCTTGGCCCCCACATTGCTGCTTGCAGCTATATTTATTCTTCTTCTAACGCTTTTTGTGCGTTTAATACAGCTTCAACCGTTTAACGTAGAAACTTCATTCAAACTGCGTTGCGTAGGTCTTACTTATGTGACTTCAGCTATGTATTTTTCAACTTTGTAACTTTTATACTTTTTAAACTATTAATTAAAAACTACTAAAATTTCCCCATTGACTTAACATTAGATTATGACATCACAATACGGCCGTTAAGCAATTAGAATCCTATGGCAGGTGTTCGGGCCACCTGGATCAACTGCCAGTCTCAGGCTTTAAGCATACAAACTGGCCCTATTAAGACTACACATCCTGTTCAACTGCTTCCTCTGCCAAAAACTGTTTCAAAATAAAAGTCCTCACTACAATATTTCACTGTTAAACAATTTAACCCTTTAAACTACTGAACTTTTTAACTGTTCAGCCATTGTAACTGTTACTTGTCATCAACTATGACTCCTACCCACTGTAGCTAGTTAGCATGGTTAGCATAGTTAGCATGCTAGCATGTTAACATGCTAGTTAGCATTTTTTGCAAAACTGCTAAAAATGATTAGCTAAGTTAGCTAAGTCACATGGTTAGCATAGTTAGCATGTTAGCATGCTAGTTAGCATTTTTTTGCAAAACTGCTAAAAATGATTAGCTAAGTTAGCTAAGTCACATGGTTAGCATGCTAGCATGTTAACATGCTAATTAGCATTTTTAGCAAAACTGCTAAAAACGATTAGCTAAGTTAGCTAAGTCACGTGGTTAGCATAGTTAGCATGCTAGCATGTTAGCATGCTAGTTAGCATTTTTAGCAAAACTATTAAAAATGATTAGCTAAGTTAGCTAAGTAAAATGGTTAGCATGCTAGCATGTTAGTATGCTAGTTAGCAAAACTGCTAAAAATGAAAACATTAGCTAAGTTAACTAAGTTAAGTATTATCCACCTATTTAACCGTTCAATCATTCCAACTATATTAAACCTTATCTACCAAGCAAATCATTTAACCATATAAACTATCCACCTATTTAACTGTTCAGTCACTCCAACTATATTAAACCTCATCTACCTAGCAACCAATATAGTTTGTTTTTAAGCTGTATGATATTTTACATCATATTTTTTGCATTTTCATGCACTGTATTTCCTTCAGGAAATGCTTTTCTAGTATTAATATTATTATTCTTCTTCTAACGCTTTTTGTGCGTTTAATACAGCTTCAACCGTTTAACGTAGAAACTTCATTCAAACTGCGTTGCGTAGGTCTTACTTATGTGACTTAAGCAATGTATTTTTCAACTTTGTAACTTTTATACTTTTTAAACTATTAATTAAAAACTACTAAAATTTCCCCATTGACTTAACATTAGATTATGACATCACAATACGGCCTTAAGCAATTAGAATCCTATGGCAGGTGTTCGGGCCACCTGGATCAACTGCCAGTCTCAGGCTTTAAGCATACAAACTGGCCCTATTAAGACTACACATCCTGTTCAACTGCTTCCTCTGCCAAAAACTGTTTCAAAATAAAAGTCCTCACTACAATATTTCACTGTTAAACAATTTAACCCTTTAAACTACTGAACTTTTTAACTGTTCAGCCATTGTAACTGTTACTTGTCATCAACTATGACTCCTACCCACTGTAGCTAGTTAGCATGGTTAGCATAGTTAGCATGCTAGCATGTTAGCATGCTAGTTAGCATTTTTTGCAAAACTGCTAAAATGATTAGCTAAGTTAGCTAAGTCACATGGTTAGCATAATTAGCATGCTAGCATGTTAGCATGCTAGTTAGCATTTTAAACAAAAACTACTAAAATGATTAGCTAAGTTAGCTAAGTCACATGGTTAGCATAGTTAGCATGCTAACATGTTAGCATGCTAGTTAGCATTTTTAGCAAAACTGCTAAAAATGATTAGCTAAGTTAGCTAAGTCACATGGTTAGCATAGTTAGCATGTTAGCATGCTAATTAGCATAGTTATCATAACTAATAACAATGATTAGCTAGGTTAGCTAAGTAATATGGTTAGCATAGTTAACATTTTAACATTGTTAACATGCTAGTTAGCATGGTTACATGGTTAACATTATTATCTTTGTTAACATAGTTAGCATAACTGCTAGCAAACATTGGAGCCATTCCAACTGTTAGTTATCGTCAACTATCTGCCTAAATAATTTAACCATTTCAATTATCAACCTATTTAACTGTTTAGTCATTCCAACTATAGTAAACCTTATCTACCAAGCAAATAATTTAACCATATGAACTCATCATAATTTTGCATTTTCATGCACTGTATTTCCTTCAGGAAATGCTTTTCTAGTTCTTATTATTTTTCTTCTTCTAACGCAGTTAATGCAGCTTCAACCGTTTAACGTAGAAACTTCATTCAAACTGCGTTGCGTAGGTCTTAATTAGGACATGTGGGCTATGTATTTTTCATCTTTGTAACTTTATACTTTTTAAACTATTAATTAAAAACTACTCAAAATTTCCCCATAGACTTAACATGGGCTGATGACATCACAATGGACTAATTAACTTGATTTGCACCTGGTATTATCTTCCAGCTGCTCATCTAGGCCCCATCAAAGAATCAGTTCAACTGATTGCACCTGTATCAACTGCTTTCTACTGAACTAGACCAACTCTCTCTGTCTCTCCATTCTACAAGGATATAAGACACATTTCCTCCAACTTTCTATCCATTCATCCTCTTCAAACCATTCACTCATCCACCCATTAAACTATCCATCAACATCCATTAAACAATCTGCCTATCAACATCCATTCAACTTTCTGTCTATCAACATCCATTACACTATCTACATTTAACTTTTGAACTATATACTCTGTCTCAGGCTTTAAGCATACAATATGGCTCTATTAAGACAGCCGTTAAGCAATTAGAATCCTATGGCAGGTGTTCGGGCCAGCTGCATTAACTGCCAGTCTCAGGCTTTAAGCATACAAACTGGCCCTATTAAGACTACACATCCTGTCCAACTGCTTCCTCTGCCAAAAACTGTTTCAAAATAAAAGTCCTCACTACAATATTTCACTGTTAAACAATTTAACCCTTTAAACTACTGAACTTTTTAACTGTTCAGCCATTGTAACTGTTACTTGTCATCAACTATGACTCCTACCCACTGTAGCTAGTTATCTAAGTTAGCTAAGTAACTTGGTTAGCATAGTTAACATGCTAGCATGTTAGCATGCTAGTTAGCATTTTTAGCAAAACTGCTAAAATTGATTAGCTAAGTTAGCTAAGTCACATGGTTAGCATAGTTAGCATGCTAACATGTTAGCATGCTAGTTAGCAGTTTTAGCAAAACTGCTAAAAATGATTAGCTAAGTTAGCTAAGTCACATGGTTAGCATGCTAGCATGTTAGCATGCTAGTTAGCATTTTTAGCAAAACTGCTAAAAATGACTAGCTAAGTCAGCTAAGTCACATGGTTAGCATAGTTAGCATGTTAACATGCTAGTTAGCATTTTTAGCAAAACTGTTAAAAATGATTAGCTAAGTTAGCTAAGTAACATGGTTAGCATAACTACTAAAAATAAAAACATTAGCTAAGTTAACTAAGTTAAGTATTATCCACCTATTTAACCATTCAATCATTCCAACTATATTAAACCTTATCTACCAAGCAAATCATTTAAACATATAAACTATCCACCTATTTATCTGTTCAGTCACTCCAACTATATTAAACCTCATCTACCTAGCAACCAATATAGTTTGTTTTTACTCTGTATGATATTTTACATCATATTTTTTGCATTTTCATGCACTGTATTTCCTTCAGGAAATGCTTTTCTAGTTATTATTATTATATTCTAACGCAGTTAATGCAGCTTGAACCGTATAACATAGAAACTTCATTCAAACTATGTTACGTAGGTCTTACTTAGGACATGGGTGCTTTGTACATTTCATCTTTGTAACTTTTATACTTTTTAAACTATTAATTAAATACTATTAAACATTTCCCCATAGACTTAACATTGGGCCTTTATGACATCACAGCAATTAGAATCTTGTGGCAGGTGGCCAGGCCAGGTGGCCAACTGTCAGTTTCTCAGGCTTTAAAAGCATACAGTCTCATTCTATTACAAATTGTGTTAAACTGTTTCCTCTGTCCACAACTGTTTCAAAATAAAAGTCCTCACTACAATAATTCCTTATTAAATAATTTAACCATTTAAACTGTCCACTTATTTAACTATTCAGTCATTCCAACTATACTAAACCTCATCTACCTACAAATAATTTAACCTTTTAAACCATCCACCTATTTAACTGTTTAGTCATTCCAACTATATTAAACCTCATCTACCTAGTTCAGTCATTCCAACTATATTAAACCTCATCTACCTAGCAAATAATTTAACCATTTAAACTATCCACCTATTTAACTGTCCAGTCATTCCAACTATATTAAACCTTGTCTACCTAGCAAATAATTTAACCTTTTAAACTATCCACCTATTTAACTGTTCAGTCATTCCAACTATATTAAACCTCATCTACCTAGTTCAGTCATTCCAACTATATTAAACCTCATCTACCTAGTTCAGTCATTTCAACTATATTAAACCTCATCACGTTGGTTGCCAATTAGCACATCATCTGTTTTAACAATATATTTCACACCATATGTTTTGCATTTTCATGCACTAGTAATTCCCTGGAATTGCGTTTTCTAGTTAGAGTGCATGAAAATGCACTCTACTGTTCTTCCTAGGCTTCTTCTTCTTATTATTCTTCTTCTTCTAACGCAGTTAATGCAGCTTCAACCGTTTAACGTAGAAACTTCATTCAAACTGCGTTGCGTAGGTCTTACTTATGACATGTGGGCTTTGTATTTTTCATCTTTGTAACTTTTATACTTTTTAAACTATTAATTAAAAACTACTCAAAATTTCCCCATAGACTTAACATGGGCTCATGACATCACAATGGACTAATTAACTTGATTTGCACCTGGTATCATCTTCCAGCTGCTCATCTAGGCCCCATCAAAGAATCAGTTCAACTGATTGCACCTGTATCAACTGCTTTCTACTGAACTAGACCAACTCTCTCTGTCTCTCCATTCTACAAGGATATAAGACACATTTCCTCCAACTTTCTATCCATTCATCCTCTTCAAACCATTCACTCATCCACCCATTGAACTATCCATCAACATCCATTAAACAATCTGCCTATCAACATCCATTCAACTTTCTGTCTATCAACATCCATTACACTATCTACATTTAACTTTTAAACTCTATACTCTGTCTCAGGCTTTAAGCATACAATATGGCTCTATTAAGACTGCCGTTAAGCAATTAGAATCCTTGGCCAGGTGGCCAGGCCACCTGCACCCTATCAGTTTCTCAGGCTAACCTTTTACACTATCCACCTATTTGACTGTTCAGTCAGTCCAACTATATTAAACCTCATCTACCTAGTTCAGTCATTTCAACTATATTAAACCTCATCTACCTAGCAAATAATTTAACCTTTTACACTATCCACCTATTTAACCGTTCAGTCATTCCAACTATATTAAACCTCATCTACCTAGTTCAGTCATTCCAACTATATTAAACCTCATCTACCTAGTTGTCATTCCAACTATATTAAACCTCATCTACCTAGCAAATAATTTAACCATTTGAATCCTATGGCAGGTGTTCAGGCCACCTGGATCTCAACTGCCAGTCTCAGGCTTTAAGCATACAAACTGGCCCTATTAAGACTACACATCCTGTTCAACTGCTTCCTCTGCCAAAACTGTTTCAAAATAAAAGTTCTCACTACAATATTTCACTGTTAAACAATTTAACCCTTTAAACTACTGAACTTTTTAACTGTTTAGCCATTGTAACTGTTACTTGTCATCAACTATGACTCCTACCCACTGTAGCTAGTTAGCATGGTTAGTATAGTTAGCATGCTAGCATGTTAGCATGCTAGTTAGCATTTTTAGCAAAACTGCTAAAAATGATTAGCTAAGTTAACTAAGTCACATGGTTAGCATAGTTAGCATGCTAGCATATTAGCATGCTAGTTAGCATTTTTAACAAAACTGCTAAAAACGATTAGCTAAGTTAACTAAGTAATATGGTTAGCATAATTAGCATGCTAGCATGTTAACATGCTAGTTAGCATAGTTAGCATAACTGTTAAAAAATGATTAGTTAGGTTAGCTAAGTAACATGGTTAACATAGTTAGCATGCTAGCATGTTAGCATGCTAGTTAACATAACTACTAAATATGAAAACATTAGCTAAGTTAACAACTAAGTTAAGTAACTTGGTTAACATTATTATCTTTGATAACATAGTTAGCATAACTGCTAGCAAACATTAGAGCCATTCCAACTGTCAGTTATCGTCAATTATCTACCTAAATAATGTAACCATTTAAATTATCCATCTATTTAACCGTTCAATCATTCCAACTATATTAAACCTTATCTACCAAGCAAATCATTCAACTATATAAACTATCCATCTATTTAACTGTTCAGTCATTCCAACTATATTAAACCTCATCTACCTAGCAACCAATATAGTTTGTTTTTACTCTGTATGATTTTTTACATCATATTTTTTGCATTTTCATGCACTGTATTTCCTTCAGGAAATGCTTTTCTAGTTAGAGTGCATGAAAATGCACTCTACTGTTCTTCCTAGGCTTCTTCTTCTTCTTCTTCTTCTTATTCTTCTTCTTCTAACGCAGTTAATGCAGCTTCAACCGTTTAACGTAGAAACTTCATTCAAACTGCGTTGCGTAGGTCTTACTTATGACATGTGGGCTTTGTATTTTTCATCTTTGTAACTTTTATACTTTTTAAACTATTAATTAAAAACTACTCAAAATTTCCCCATAGACTTAACATGGGCTGATGACATCACAATGGACTAATTAACTTGATTTGCACCTGGTATCATCTTCCAGCTGCTCATCTAGGCCCCATCAAAGAATCAGTTCAACTGATTGCACCTGTATCAACTGCTTTCTACTGAACTAGACCAACTCTCTCTGTCTCTCCATTCTACAAGGATATAAGACACATTTCCTCCAACTTTCTATCCATTCATCCTCTTCAAACCATTCACTCATCCATCCATTAAACTATCCATCAACATCCATTAAACAATCTGCCTATCAACATCCATTCAACTTTCTGTCTATCAACATCCATTACACTATCTACATTTAACTTTTAAACTATATACTCTGTCTCAGGCTTTAAGCATACAATATGGCTCTATTAAGACTGCCGTTAAGCAATTAGAATCCTATGGCAGGTGTTCGGGCCAGCTGCATCAACTGCCAGTCTCAGGCTTTAAGCATACAAACTGGCCCTATTAAGACTACACATCCTGTCCAACTGCTTCCTCTGCCAAAAACTGTTTCAAAATAAAAGTCCTCACTACAATATTTCACTGTTAAACAATTTAACCCTTTAAACTACTGAACTTTTTAACTGTTCAGCCATTTTAACTGTTACTTGTAATCAACTATGACTCCTACCCACTGTAGCTAGTTAGCATGGTTAGCATAGTTTAGCATACTAGCATGTTAGCATGCTAACATGTTAGCATGCTAATTAGCATTTTTAGCAAAACTGTTAAAAATGATTAGCTAAGTTAGCTAAGTCATATGGTTAGCATAGTTAGCATGCTAGCATGTTAGCATGCTAGTTAGCATTTTTTACAAAACTGCTAAAAATGATTAGCTAAGTTAGCTAAGTCACATGGTTAACATAGTTAGCATGCTAGCATGTTAGCATGCTAGCATGTTAACATGCTAGTTAGCATTTTTTGCAAAACTGATAAAAATGATTAGCTAAGTTAGCTAAGTCACATGGTTAGCATAGTTAGCATGCTAGCATGTTAGCATGCTAGTTAGCATTTTTTTGCAAAACTGATAAAAATGATTAGCTAAGTTAGCTAAGTAACATGGTTAGCATGCTAGCATGTTAGCATGCTAGTTAACATTTTTAGCAAAACTGTTAAAAATTATTAGCTAAGTTAGGTAAGTAACATGGTTAGCATGCTAACATAGTTAGCATGTTAGTTAGCATTTTTAACAAAACTGCTAACAATGATTAGCTAAGTAACATGGTTAATATAGTCAGCATGTTAACATGCTAGTTAGCATAGCTAATGTTTTCATATTTAGTAGTTAAGTTAACTAAGTTAAGTAACTTGGTTAACATTGTTATCTTTGATAACATAGTTAGAATAACTGCTAGCAAACATTAGAGCCATTCCAACTGTCAGTTATCGTCAACTATCTACCTATATAGAGCCTTTTAACTATTTGTCTATCAACACACATTAAACTATCAGTCTGTCAACTACTTTTAAACTATGTACATTTAACTTTTAAACTTTCAACATTCATTGAACTATATGTCTATTAAACTATCTGTCTATTAACAACTGTTAAACTATCTACATTCAACTTTTAAACTGTCTACTTCTAAACTGTCAACTTTTATTAAGCTATGCTATGTGTGTCCTAGCTTCATTTTCATGCACTCGTAATTCCCTGGAATTACATTCTCTAGTTATAGTGCATGAAAATGCACTATATTGTTCTTCCAAGTCTTCTTATTAGAGTGCATGAAAATGCACTCTACTGTTCTTCCTAGGCTTCTTCTTCTTCTTATTATTCTTCTTCTTCTAACGCAGTTAATGCAGCTTCAACCGTTTAACGTAGAAACTTCATTCAAACTGCGTTGCGTAGGTCTTACTTATGACACGTGGGCTTTGTATTTTTCATCTTTGTAACTTTTATACTTTTTAAACTATTAATTAAAAACTGCTCAAAATTTCCCCATAGACTTAACATGGGCTGATGACATCACAATGGACTAATTAACTTGATTTGCACCTGGTATCATCTTCCAGCTGCTCATCTAGGCCCCATCAAAGAATCAGTTCAACTGATTGCACCTGTATCAACTGCTTTCTACTGAACTAGACCAACTCTCTCTGTCTCTCCATTCTACAAGGATATAAGACACATTTCCTCCAACTTTCTATCCATTCATCCTCTTCAAACCATTCACTCATCCACCCATTAAACTATCCATCAACATCCATTAACCCTTAGAACCCTAAGCTGTTTTTAGGGCATTTTCACTACCTTTATTCATAAGGATTTATTCTGGTCATTGTAAGTGCCACACACATATATTATATATTGTTTTTTTCAGGAGAGTCTAGGCTATTCAGATCTGCCATCATTTCATGTATTAATACTAGCATTGATTTTATTTTGATTTTTAAAGAATTAAAATATAAAAAGTGTATTATAAAAATTCTTATATTTTGACATGTATCTCACCACAGCAAGCTCACAGCTCTACATGCATTTCATGTGGTTGTAGGGCAGACTGTCCTGAATCGGGCAATATAATTGCCATGTTGGAGGGATACTCTGGGGCTGAGCAATTTACAGAAATATTTGCTGTGTGATTTACGGAAATAAATGCCATTTTTTATAGTGACCTTTCTGAGCTCCATATCTGTGACACGAACTGATCTGACCTGACTTGACCCGAGGTTATGTGTTAGCCTGCGTGCCTGTGTGTATGCTGTCATAATAATTCTCAACTTTTTACTGCATTGCCTTGAACAAAGTAAAGGCAAAAAAGGTGTTTATTTGTTGAACAAATTGGGATGCAATGTGAGCCTTGAATTGGATGCCATGCTGGAATTTGCTAGGATCTCAAAACCGGAATATGAACATGCTTTGCCATAGAGAAACACATGATAGCATTGGATTATAAACATGCTTTGCCACAAGAACAGACAAAAACGTGGGGTAAGTCCAGCTATATGAAGTTATTATTTTGCTGTCACTTCGTCTGTTTTATAACCCAGAAGGATGTACTTGGTATCAAATGATAGATCTGAGTCTCCTCTTTCATCTGACATGCGTGGCATATCTATGCGATCACGGGTCCGCGAGTAATTCAAACGAGAGTAATGAGTGTGCAGCGTTGGTTTGTGTACATGACGTTATTATTTTGCAGTCACTTCGTCTGGTTTTATAAGCCCGAAGGATCGATAAACATGGTACCAATGGATAGCCCTGTGCCTCCTCTTTCATCTGATATGCTTGCCATACCGATGCGATCACGGGTTCGCGAGTAATTCAAACTAGAGTAATGTGTGTGCAGGTGAACGCAGAGAAGTATAGACTGTAAATATGATGCAATTTGATTTAATTTCATGATTTTTTTAAATTTTCATACTTGATCGTACAGACAAGTGTGTAGTCTCGTTGGAAAGCCCCACTTCTGCTCTGTCGTGCAATAAAGGTTTCATCTCGCTGCGATGAACCGATCCGGAGCAATGTAACAGAGAAGAAGGGGTGTGTTTTTTGACGCACTTTGCGTCAATCGGGTTCTAAGGGTTAAACAATCTGCCTATCAACATCCATTCAACTTTCTGTCTATCAACATCCATTACACTATCTACATTTAACTTTTAAACTATATACTCTGTCTGAGGCTTTAAGCATACAATAAATATGGCTCTATTAAGACTGCCGTTAAGCAATTAGAATCCTATGGCAGGTGTTCGGGCCAGCTGCATCAACTGCCAGTCTCAGGCTTTAAGCATACAAACTGGCCCTATTAAGACTACACATCCTGTTCAACTGCTTCCTCTGCCAAAAACTGTTTCAAAATAAAAGTCCTCACTACAATATTTCACTGTTAAACAATTTAACCCTTTAAACTACTGAACTTTTTAACTGTTCAGCCATTGTAACTGTTACTTGTCATCAACTATGACTCCTACCCACTGTAGCTAGTTAGCTAAGTTAGCTAAGTAACTTGGTTAGCATAGTTAGCATGCTAACATGTTAGCATGCTAGTTAGCATTTTTTACAAAACTGCTAAAAATGATTAACTAAGTTAGCTAAGTCACATGGTTAGCATAGTTAGCATGCTAACATGTTAGCATGCTAGTTAGCATTTTTTACAAAACTGCTAAAAATGATTAGCTAAGTTAGCTAAGTCTCATGGTTAGCATAGTTAGCATGTTAGCATGCTAGTTAGCATTTTTTACAAAACTGCTAAAAATGATTAGCTAAGTTAGCTAAGTCACATGGTTAGCATAGTTAACATGTTAGCATGCTAATTAGCATAGTTATCATAACTAATAAAAATGATTAGCTAGGTTAGCTAAGTCATATGGTTAGCATAGTTAACATTTTAACATTGTTAGCATGCTAGTTAGCATAGTAACTTGGTTAGCATTATTATCTTTATTAACATAGTTAGCATAACTACTAGCAAACATTGGAGCCATTCCAACTGTTAGTTATCGTCAACTATCTGCCTAAATAATTTAACCATTTCAATTAGTAACCTATTTAACTGTTCAGTCATTCCAACTATATTAAACCTTATCTACCAAGCAAATCATTTAACCATATGAACTCATCATATTTTTGCATTTTCATGCACTGTATTTCCTTCAGGAAATGCTTTTCTAGTTCTTATTATTCTTCTTCTAACGTAGCTAATGCAGCTTCAACCATTTAACGTAGAAACTTCATTCAAACTATGTTACGTAGGTCTTACTTAGGACATGTAGGCTTTGTATTTTTCATCTTTGTAACTTTTATACTTTTTAAACTATTAATTATTAACTTTTATAAAATCCCCATAGACTTAACATGGGCTGATGACATCACAATGGACTAATTAACTTGATTTGCACCTGTATCTTCTTCCAGCTGCTCATCTAGGCCCCATCAAAGAATCAGTTCAACTGATTGCACCTGTATCAACTGCTTTCTACTGAACTAGACCAACTCTCTCTGTGTCTCTGCATTCTACAAGGATATAAGACACATTTCATCCAACTTTCTATCCATTCATCCTCTTCAAACCATTCACTCATCCACCCATTAAACTATCCATCAACATCCATTAAACAATCTGCCTATCAACATCCATTCAACTTTCTGTCTATCAACATCCATTACACTATCTACATTTAACTTTTAAACTATATACTCTGTCTCAGGCTTTAAGCATACAATATGGCTCTATTAAGACTGCCGTTAAGCAATTAGAATCCTAGGCCAGGTGGCCAGGCCACCTGCACCCTATCAGTTTCTCAAGCTAACCTTTTACACTATCCACCTATTTGACTGTTCAGTCAGTCCAACTATATTAAACCTCACCTACCTAGTTCAGTCATTCCAACTATATTAAACCTCATCTACCTAGCAAATAATTTAACCTTTTACACTATCCACCTATTTAACCGTTCAGTCATTCCAACTATATTAAACCTCATCTACCTAGTTGTCATTCCAACTATATTAAACCTCATCTACCTAGCAAATAATTTAACCATTTGAATCCTATGGCAGGTGTTCAGGCCACCTGGATCTCAACTGCCAGTCTCAGGCTTTAAGCATACAAACTGGCCCTATTAAGACTACACATCCTATTCAACTGCTTCCTCTGCCAAAAACTGTTTGAAAATAAAAGTCCTCACTACAATATTTCACTGTTAAACAATTTAACCCTTTAAACTACTGAACTTTTTAACTGTTTAGCCATTGTAACTGTTACTTGTCATCAACTATGACTCCTACCCACTGTAGCCAGTTAGCATGGTTAGCATAGTTAGCATGCTAGCATGTTAACATGTTAATTAGCATTTTTAGCAAAATTGCTAAAAATGATTAGCTAAGTTAGCTAAGTCACATGGTTAGCATAGTTAGCTTTTTAACTGTTCAGCCATTATAACTGTTACTTGTCATCAACTATGACTCCTACCCACTGTAGCTAGTTAGCATGGTTAACATAGTTAGCATGTTAGCATGTTAGTTAGCATTTTTAACAAAACTACTAAAAACGATTAGCTAAGTTAGCTAAGTCACATGGTTAGCATAGTTAGCATGCTAGCGTGTTAGCATGCTAGTTAGCATTTTTAGCAAAACTGCTAAAAATAATTAGCTAAGTTAACTAAGTAACGTGGTTAGCATAGTTAGCATGCTAGCATGTTAGCATGCTAGTTAGCATAGTTAGCAAAACTGTTAAAAATGATTAGCTAAGTTACCTAAGTAACATGGTTAGCATAGTTAACATGCTAGCATGTTAGCATGCTAGTTAGCATTTTTAACAAAACTGTTAAAAACGAATAGCTAAGTAAGCTAAGTAATGTGGTTAGCATAGTTAGCATGCTAGCGTGTTAGCATGTTAGTTAGCATTTTTAGCAAAACTGCTAAAAATAATTAGCTAAGTTAACTAAGTAACGTGGTTAACATAGTTAGCATGCTAGCATGTTAGCATGCTAGTTAGCATAGTTAGCAAAACTGTTAAAAATGATTAGCTAAGTTAGCTAAGTAACATGGTTAGCATAGTTAACATGCTAGCAAGTTAGCATGCTAGTTAGCATTTTTAACAAAACTGTTAAAAACGATTAGCTAAGTTAGCTAAGTAATGTGGTTAGCATAGTTAACATGCTAGCGTGTTATCATGCTAGTTAGCATTTTTAGCAAAACTGCTAAAAATGATTAGCTAAGTTACCTAAGTAACATGGTTAACATAGTTAGCATGTTAGCATGCTAGTCAGCATTTTTAACAAAACTGCTAAAAATGATTAGCTAAGTAACATAGTTAGCATGTTAGTTAGCATAACTACTAAATATGAAAACATTAGCTAAGTTAACTAAGTTAAGTAACTTGGTTAACATTATCTTTGATAATATAGTTAGCATAACTGCTAGCAAACATTAGAGCCATTCCAACTGTCAGTTATCGTCAATTATCTACCTAAATAATTTAACCATTTAAATTATCCATCTATTTAACCGTTCAATCATTCCAACTATATTAAACCTTATCTACCAAGCAAATAATTTAACTATATAAACTATCCACCTATTTAACTGTTCAGTCATTCCAACTATATTAAACCTCGTCTACCTAGCAACCAATATAGTTTGTTTTTACTCTGTATGATATTTTACATCATATTTTTTGCATTTTCATGCACTGTATTTCCTTCAGGAAATGCTTTTCTAGTTAGAGTGCATGAAAATGCACTCTACTGTTCTTCCTAGGCTTCTTCTTCTTCTTATTATTATTCTTCTTCTTCTAACGCAGTTAATGCAGCTTCAACCGTTTAACGTAGAAACTTCATTCAAACTGCGTTGCGTAGGTCTTACTTATGACATGTGGGCTTTGTATTTTTCATCTTTGTAACTTTTATACTTTTTAAACTATTAATTAAAAACTGCTCAAAATTTCCCCATAGACTTAACATGGGCTGATGACATCACAATGGACTAATTAACTTGATTTGCACCTGGTATCATCTTCCAGCTGCTCATCTAGGCCCCATCAAAGAATCAGTTCAACTGATTGCACCTGTATCAACTGCTTTCTACTGAACTAGACCAACTCTCTCTGTCTCTCCATTCTACAAGGATATGACACATTTCCTCCAACTTTCTATCCATTCATCCTCTTCAAACCATTCACTCATCCACCCATTAAACTATCCATCAACATCCATTAAACAATCTGCCTATCAACATCCATTCAACTTTCTGTCTATCAACATCCATTACACTATCTACATTTAACTTTTAAACTATATACTCTGTCTCAGGCTTTAAGCATACAATATGGCTCTATTAAGACTGCCGTTAAGCAATTAGAATCCTAGGCCAGGTGGCCAGGCCACCTGCACCCTATCAGTTTCTCAGGCTAACCTTTTACACTATCCACCTATTTGACTGTTCAGTCAGTCCAACTATATTAAACCTCATCTACCTAGTTCAGTCATTCCAACTATATTAAACCTCATCTACCTAGCTAATAATTTAACCTTTTACACTATCCACCTATTTAACCGTTCAGTCATTCCAACTATATTAAACCTCATCTACCTAGTTCAGTCATTCCTATATTAAACCTCATCTACCTAGTTCAGTCATTCCAACTATATTAAACCTCATCTACCTAGCAAATCATTTAACCATTTGAATCCTATGGCAGGTGTTCGGGCCACCTGCATCAACTGCCAGTCTCAGGCTTTAAGCATACAAACTGGCCCTATGAAGACTACACATCCTGTTCAACTGCTTCCTCTGCCAAAAACTGTTTCAAAATAAAAGTCCCCACTACAATATTTCACTGTTAAACAATTTAACCCTTTAAACTACTGAACTTTTTAACTGTTCAGCCATTGTAACTGTTACTTGTCATAAACTATGACTCCTACCCACTGTAGCTAGTTAGCTAAGTTAGCTAAGTAACTTGGTTAGCATAGTTAGCATGCTAGCATGTTAGAATGCTAGTTAGCATGCTAGTTAGCATTTTTTGCAAAACTGCTAAAAATGATTAGCTAAGTTAGCTAAGTCACATGGTTAGCATAGTTAGCATGTTAGCATGCTAGTTAGCATTTTTTATAAAACTACTAAAAATGATTAGCTAAGTTAGCTAAGTCACATGGTTAGCATAGTTAGCATGCTAGCATGTTAGCATGATAGTTAGCATTTTTTACAAAAATGCTAAAAAAATTATTAGCTAATTTAGCTAAGTCACATGGTTAGCATAGTTAGCATGCTAACATGTTAGCATGCTAGTTAGCATTTTTTACAAAACTGCTAAAAATGATTAGCTAAGTTAGCTAAGTCACATGGTTAGCATAGTTAGCATGTTAACATGCTAATTAGCATAGTTATCATAACTAATAAAAATGATTAGCTAGGTTAGCTAAGTCATATGGTTAGCATAGTTAACATTTTAACATTGTTAGCATGCTAGTTAGCATAGTAACTTGGTTAACATTATTATCTTAATTAACATAGTTAGCATAACTACTAGCAAACATTGGAGCCATTCCAACTGTTACTTATCGTCAACTATCTGCCTAAATAATTTAACCATTTCAATTATCAACCTATTTAACTGTTCAGTCATTCCAACTATATTAAACCTCATCTACCAAGCAAATAATTTAACCATATGAACTCATCATATTTTTGCATTTTCATGCACTGTATTTCCTTCAGGAAATGCTTTTCTAGTTAGAGTGCATGAAAATGCACTCTACTGTTCTTCCTAGGCTTCTTCTTCTTCTTCTTCTTCTTCTTCTTATTATTCTTCTTCTTCTAACGCAGTTAATGCAGCTTCAACCGTTTAACGTTGAAACTTCATTCAAACTGCGTTGCGTAGGTCTTACTTATGACATGTGGGCTTTGTATTTTTCATCTTTGTAACTTTTATACTTTTTAAACTATTAATTAAAAACTACCCAAAATTTCCCCATAGACTTAACATGGGCTGATGACATCACAATGGACTAATTAACTTGATTTGCACCTGGTATCATCTTCCAGCTGCTCATCTAGGCCCCATCAAAGAATCAGTTCAACTGATTGCACCTGTATCAACTGCTTTCTACTGAACTAGACCAACTCTCTCTGTCTCTCCATTCTACAAGGATATAAGACACATTTCATCCAACTTTCTATCCATTCATCCTCTTCAAACCATTCACTCATCCACCCATTAAACTATCCATCAACATCCATTAAACAATCTGCCTATCAACATCCATTCAACTTTCTGTCTATCAACATCCATTACACTATCTACATTTAACTTTTAAACTATATACTCTGTCTCAGGCTTTAAGCATACAATATGGCTCTATTAAGACTGCCGATAAGCAATTAGAATCCTAGGCCAGGTGGCCAGGCCACCTGCACCCTATCAGTTTCTCAGGCTAACCTTTTACACTATCCACCTATTTGACTGTTCAGTCAGTCCAACTATATTAAATCTCATCTACCTAGTTCAGTCATTTCAACTATATTAAACCTCATCTACCTAGCAAATAATTTAACCTTTTACACTATCCACCTATTTAACCGTTCAGTCATTCCAACTATATTAAACCTCATCTACCTAGTTCAGTCATTCCAACTATATTAAACCTCATCTACCTAGTTGTCATTCCAACTATATTAAACCTCATCTACCTAGCAAATAATTTAACCATTTGAATCCTATTACAGGTGTTCAGGCCACCTGGATCTCAACTGCCAGTCTCAGGCTTTAGGCATACAAACTGGCCCTATTAAGACTACACATCCTGTTCAACTGCTTCCTCTGCCAAAAACTGTTTTAAAATAAAAGTCCTCACTACAATATTTTACTGTTAAACAATTTAACCCTTTAAACTACTGAACTTTTTAACTGTTTAGCCATTGTAACTGTTACTTGTCATCAACTATGACTCCTACCCACTGTAGCTAGTTAGCATGGTTAGCATGCTAACATTCCAACTGTTAGTTATCGTCAACTATATGCCTAAAAATTTAACCATTTCAATTATCAACCTATTTAACTGTTCAGTCATTCCAACTATAGTAAACCTTATCTACCAAGCAAATAATTTAACCATATGAACTCATCATATTTTTGCATTTTCATGCACTGTATTTCCTTCAGGAAATGCTTTTCTAGTTACAGTGCATGAAAATGCACTGTACTGTTATTCCAAGGCATTTTATTATTATTACAGTGCATGAAAATGCACTGTACTGTTCTTCCTAGGCTTCTTCTTATTCTTCTTCTTCTTCTAACGCATTTAATGCAGCTTCAACCGTTTAACGTAGAAACTTCATTCAAACTTTGTTACGTAGGTCTTACTTGGGATAAGAGTGCTATGTATTTTTCATCTTTGTAACTTTTATACTTTTTAAACTATTAATTAAAAACTATCAAAATTTCCCCATTGACTTAACATTGCCCTTTATGACATCACAGCAATTAGAATCCTGTGGCAGGTGTTCGGGCCACCTGGATCAACTGCCACTTTCAGGCTTTAAGCATACAAACTGGCTCTATTAAGACTACACATCCTGTTCAACTGCTTCCTCTGCCGAAAACTGTTTCAAAATAAAAGTCCTCACTACAATATTTCACTGTTAAACAATTTAACCCTTTAAACTACTGAACTTTTTAACTGTTCAGCCATTGTAACTGTTACTTGTCATCAACTATGACTCCTACCCACTGTAGCTAGTTAGTATGGTTAGCATAGTTAGCATGCTAGCATGTTAGCATGTTAGCATGTTAGCATGCTAGTTAGCATTTTTAGCAAAACTGCTAAAAATGATTAGCTAAGTTAGCTAAGTCACATGGTTAGCATAGTTAGCATGCTAGCATGTTAGCATGCTAGTTAGCATTTTTAGCAAAACTGCTAAAAATGATTAGCTAAGTTAGCTAAGTCACATGGTTAGCATATTTAGCATGCTAGCATGTTAGCATGCTAGTTAGCATTTTTAGCAAAACTGCTAAAAATGATTAGCTAAGTTAGCTAAGTCACGTGGTTAGCATAATTAGCATGTTAACATGCTAGATAGCATAGTTAGCATAACTAATAAAAAGATTAGCTAGGTTAGCTAAGTCATATGGTTAGCATAGTTAACATTTTAACATTGTTAGCATGCTATTTAGCATAGTTACTTGGTTAGCATTATTATCTTTGTTAACATAGTTAGCATAACTACTAGCAAACATTGGAGCCATTCCAACTGTTAGTTATCGTCAACTATCTGCCTAAAAATTTAACCATTTCAATTATCAACCTATTTAACTGTTCAGTCATTCCAACTATAGTAAACCTTATCTACCAAGCAAATAATTTAACCATTTAAACTATCCACCTATTTAACTGTTCAGTCATTCCAACTATATTAAACCTCATCTACCTAGTTCAGTCATTCCAACTATATTAAACCTCATCTACCTAGTTCAGTCATTTGAACTATATTAAACCTCATCATGTTAGTTGCCAATTAGCACATCATCTGTTTTAACAATATATTTCACACAATATGTTTTGCATTTTCATGCACTGGTAATTCCCTGGAATTGCGTTTTCTAGTTATTATTATTCTTCTTCTAACGCACTTAATGCAGCTTCAACCGTTTAACGTAGAAACTTCATTCAAACTATGTTACGTAGGTCTTACTTAGGACATGTGAGCTTTGTATTTTTCAACTTTGTAACTTTTATACTTTTTAAACTATTAATTAAAAACTAATAAAAATTTCCCCATTGACTTAACATTATGATTATGACATCACAATACGGCCGTTAAGCAATTAGAATCCTATGGCAGGTGTTCGGGCCAGCTGCATCAACTGCCAGTCTCAGGCTTTAAGCATACAAACTGGCCCTATTAAGACTACACATCCTGTTCAACTACTTCCTCTGCCAAAACCTGTTTCAAAATAAAAGTCCTCACTACAATATTTCACTGTTAAACAATTTAACCCTTTAAACTACTGAACTTTTTAACTGTTCAGCCATTGTAACTGTTACTTGTCATCAACTATGACTCCTACCCACTGTAGCTAGTTAGCATGGTTAGCATAGTTAGCATGCTAGCATGTTAACATGCTAGCATGTTAGCATGCTAGTTAGCATTTTTTACAAAACTGCTAAAAATGATTAGCTAAGTTAGCTAAGTCACATGGTTAGCATAGTTAGCATGCTAACATGTTAGCATGCTAGTTAGCATTTTTTACAAAACTGCTAAAAATGATTAGCTAAGTTAGCTAAGTCATATGGTTAGCATAGTTAGCATGCTAGCATGTTAGCATGCTAGTTAGCATTTTTTACAAAACTGCTAAAAATGATTAGCTAAGTTAGCTAAGTCACATGGTTAGCATAGTTAGCATGCTAACATGTTAGCATGCTAGTTAGCATTTTTTACAAAACTGCTAAAAATGATTAGCTAAGTTAGCTAAGTCACATGGTTAGCATGTTAGCATGCTAGCATAGTTAGCATGCTAACATGTTAGCATGCTAGTTAGCATAGTTAGCAAAACTGCTAAAAATGATTAGCTAGATTAGCTAAGTCACATGGTTAACATAGTTAGCATGTTAGCATTGCTAACTACTAAAAATGCATTAGCTAAGTTAACTAAGTTAAGTATTGTCCACCTATTTAACCGTTCAATCATTCCAACTTTATTAAACCTTATCTTCCAAGCAAATCATTTAACCATATAAACTATCCACCTATTTAACTGTTCAGTCACTCCAACTATATTAAACCTCATCTACCTAGCAACCAATATAGTTTGTTTTTACTCTGTATGATATTTTACATCATATTTTTTGCATTTTCATGCACTGTATTTCCTTCAGGAAATGCTTTTCTAGTTATTATTCTTCTTCTTCTAACGCAGTTA
This sequence comes from Alosa pseudoharengus, assembly GCF_046254945.1. NCBI lineage: Eukaryota > Metazoa > Chordata > Actinopteri > Clupeiformes > Clupeidae > Alosa > Alosa pseudoharengus. The sequence goes on along the minus strand of NW_027468718.1, from coordinate 11,184,909 downwards.
ATGCAGCTTCAACCGTTTAACGTAGAAACTTCATTCAAACTGCGTTGCATAGGTCTTACTTATGACATGTGGGCTTTGTATTTTTCATCTTTGTAACTTTTATACTTTTTAAACTATTAATTAAAAACTGCTCAAAATTTCCCCATAGACTTAACATGGGCTGATGACATCACAATGGACTAATTAACTTGATTTGCACCTGGTATCATCTTCCAGCTGCTCATCTAGGCCCCATCAAAGAATCAGTTCAACTGATTGCACCTGTATCAACTGCTTTCTACTGAACTAGACCAACTCTCTCTGTCTCTCCATTCTACAAGGATATAAGACACATTTCCTCCAACTTTCTATCCATTCATCCTCTTCAAACCATTCACTCATCCACCCATTAAACTATCCATCAACATCCATTAAACAATCTGCCTATCAACATCCATTCAACTTTCTGTCTATCAACATCCATTACACTATCTACATTTAACTTTTAAACTATATACTCTGTCTCATGCTTTAAGCATACAATATGGCTCTATTAAGACTGCCGTTAAGCAATTAGAATCCTATGGCAGGTGTTCGGGCCAGCTGCATCAACTGCCAGTCTCAGGCTTTAAGCATACAAACTGGCCCTATTAAGACTACACATCCTGTTCAACTGCTTCCTCTGCCAAAGCCTGTTTCAAAATAAAAGTCCTCACTACAATATTTCACTGTTAAACAATTTAACCCTTTAAACTACTGAACTTTTCAACTGTTCAGCCATTGTAACTGTTACTTGTCATCAACTATGACTCCTACCCACTGTAGCTAGTTAGCTAAGTTAGCTAAGTCACATGGTTAGCATAGTCAGCATGCTAGCATGTTAGCATGCTAGTTAGCATTTTTAGCAAAACTGTTAAAAACGATTAGCTAAGTTAGCTAAGTCACATGGTTAGCATAGTTAGCATGCTAGCATGTTAGCATGCTAGTTAGCATTTTTTGCAAAACAGCTAAAAATGATTAGCTAAGTTAGCTAAGACACATGGTTAGCATGCTAGCATGTTAACATGCTAGTTAGCATTTTTAGCAAAACTGCTAAAAATGATTAGCTAAGTTAGCTAAGTCACATGGTTAGCATAGTTAGCATGCTAGCATGTTAGCATGCTAGTTAGCATTTTTAGTAAAACTGCTAAAAAAGATTAGCTAAGTTAGCTAAGTAACATGGTTAACATAATTAGCATTTTAACATTGTTAACATGCTAGTTAGCATAGTAACTTGGTTAATATTATTATCTTTGTTAACATAGTTAGCATAACTACTAGCAAACATTAGAGCCATTCCAACTGTCAGTTATCGTCAACTATCTACTTTAATAATTTAACCATTTAAACTATCCACCTATTTAACTGTTCAGTCATTCCAACTATATTAAACCTCATCTACTTAGCAACCAATATAGTTTGTTTTTACTCTGTATGATATTTTACATCATATTTTTTGCATTTTCATGCACTGTATTTCCTTCAGGAAATGCTTTTCTAGTTCTTATTCTTCTTCTTCTAACGCGTTTAATGCAGCTTCAACCGTTTAACGTAGAAACTTCATTCAAACTTTGTTACGTAGGTCTTACTTAGGACAAGAGTGCTATGTATTTTTCATCTTTGTAACTTTTATACTTTTTAAACTATTAATTAAAAACTATCAAAATTTCCCCATTGACTTAACATTGCCCTTTATAACATCACAGCAATTAGAATCCTATGGCAGGTGTTCGGGCCACCTGGATCAACTGCCACTTTCAGGCTTTAAGCATACAAACTGGCCCTATTAAGACTACACATCCTGTTCAACTGCTTCCTCTGCCAAAAACTGTTTAAAAATAAAAGTCCTCACTACAATATTTCACTGTTAAACAATTTAACCCTTTAAACTACTGAACTTTTTAACTGTTCAGCCATTGTAACTGTTACTTGTCATCAACTATGACTCCTACCCACTGTAGCTAGTTAGCATGGTTAACATAGTTAGCATGCTAGCATGTTAGCATGCTAGCATGTTAGCATGCTAGTTAGCATTTTTTGCAAAACTGCTAAAAATGATTAGCTAAGTCACATGGTTAGCATAGTTAGCATGTTAGCATGCTAGCATGTTAGCATGCTAGTTAGCATTTTTTGCAAAACTGCTAAAAATGATTAGCTAAGTCACATGGTTAGCATAGTTAGCATGCTAGCATGTTAGCATGCTAGTTAGCATTTTTTGCAAAACTGCTAAAAATGATTAGCTAAGTCACATGGTTAGCATAGTTAGCATGCTAGCATGTTAGCATGCTAGCATGTTAGCATGCTAGTTAGCATTTTTTGCAAAACTGCTAAAAATGATTAGCTAAGTTAGCTAAGTCACATGGTTAGCATAGTTAGCATAGTTAGCATGTTAGCATGTTAGCATGCTAATTAGCATTTTTTGTAAAACTGCTAAAAATGATTAGCTAAGTTAGCTAAGTCACATGGTTAGCATAGTTAGCATGCTAGCATGTTAGCATGCTAGTTAGCATTTTTTGCAAAACTGCTAAAAATGATTAGCTAAGTTAGCTAAGTCACATGGTTAGCATAGTTAGCATGCTAGCATGTTAGCATGCTAGTTAGCATTTTTTTCAAAACTGCTAAAAATGATTAGCTAAGTTAGCTAAGTCACATGGTTAACATAGTTAGCATGCTAGCATGTTAGCATGCTAGTTAGCATTTTTTGCAAAACTTCTAAAAATGATTAGCTAAGTTAGCTTAGTCACATGGTTAGCATAGTTAACATGCTAGCATGTTAGCATGCTAGTTAGCATAGTTAGCATAACTGTTAAAAATGATTAGCGAAGTTAGGTAAGTCATATGGTTAGCATAGTTAACATTTTAACATTGTTACCATGCTAGTTAGCATAGTTACTTGGTTAACATTATTATCTTTAACATAGTTAGCATAACTACTAGCAAACATTGGTGCCATTCCAACTGTTAGTTATCGTCAACTATCTGCCTAAATAATTTAACCATTTCAATTATCAACCTATTTAACTGTTCAGTCATTCCAACTATAATAAACCTTATCTACCAAGCAAATAATTTAACCATATGAACTCATCATATTTTTGCATTTTCATGCACTGTATTTCCTTCAGGAAATGCTTTTCTAGTTAGTGTTTACTACACTAACCCCCCCCCCCGACAATATCATCGTCCATCACAATGTTTTACTCTACACATCGTCAAATGCCAATTTAGGCGACATCACCCAACCCTAATTTGGACGCACTTTCTTTCTTGCCGTGCGCTGTCACTTTCTCCATTGCGTAAAAGACTACATTAATATGTGCTGTGAATGCTAAGATTATTTTGAAAGGCCATAGGCGAAAATAAAAATCGCTATTAGTCGGACGCAAATTTCAGAATGAAAGAAGGGGGCACCAAGGCCACTGTGGCCTGTAAACCTCTGATTTTCAAAGGGGCATCACGGCCAACGCAATGGCCGTCGTGGCCGCCGTGAAATTCCTACCCTGGTGACAAGTTTATATCACTGTGGTTTGAAAAGAGAATATTTAACTTCAAAAGTGAATGTTTTTCATTTGAAAAGTTTTGAAACAAGGTGATTTATTTTTGAGATTTATATAGCATAAGAAGGAAACTTTTTAGTTTTTGGGGCAGCCAGCGCTTCAGACTTGTAACCGGAGGGTTGCCGGTACGAACCCCGACCAATAGGCAAGGCTGAAGTGCCCTTGAACAAGGCCCCTAACCCCTCACTGCTCCCAGAGTGTCGCTGTTGTTGCAGGCAGCTCACTGCGCCGGGATTAGTGTGTGCTTCACTTCACTATGTGTTCACTGTGTGCTGAGTGTGTTTCACTAATTCACAGATTGGAATAAATGCAGAGACCAAATTTCCCTCACGGGATCAAAAGAGTATATATACTTATACTTATGCTATACTTAGTTACATTACAGATATGCTTTTATTCTAAGCAAGGGAGGAAAATGTAGTATAGCAGATGTTAGGTTATCCTGAGAGCACCTGGAATGATAACTAGAATGAGACAGACCGGTAAAAGTGAACATAATGTTGAACTAAAGGACTGATTATTGAAGAGAACACAACAGTTCCTACCTGTAGGAATGTGATGTCATCAGCCCCCATCTCCTCTTCTATGGCTCTGATAGTGTCTGAAAGAGATGAGATCTCTCTGCTCATCTTCTCAATCTTCTCCTTCATCATCTGACTCTTCTGCTCCTCTTCCTCCCTCAGTGCAGCTATCCTGGCTGCCTCTTCATCTCGTAGAAACTGGTGAAGCTTCTCAATCTCCTTTTTGATCTGCTTCTCTGTGTTCTGGGTTTGAGTCTGAAAAAAGGCATCAGCTTCATGAGTGTTTATAGTTCATAAAAAATTTGGAAATATAGTAAGACAAATAGCACATAACTCATTTTACAAATCTGTGTCCTGAAACATTTCCAAAACATCATAACAGTATATTATGTAAATTCGGAAAAATCCTTAGTGATGAAATAAATAATAACGCAATTGCATATGCCATTGCCTCCTTGTTATTTTTTGTACACTGTCAAAATAATGTCAAGTTTTTTTTACAGCTGTTCTAAACTGGTTAGAAAGGTTGACATCAGTGTTACAGTTCAGAAGTTACAGTTATTACGTTACTGGCGCAGGACTACTGCAATGGATTGACTGACATGCAGAGGTTTGTGTGTGTGGGAGGGGGCAACTCTCTAAAGCTGGAAGCCAGGAAGTGATGAGCTATGTGAAGATTGGGGAGAGAGCCCCTCCTGTTGGATATGGCTGGATATGGCAGGCTGTGGGTTCAAGCCCAGGCAGGTCGGTGGCCAGTCAACGCGACACAGGTTACACAAATCATGACAGTAGATCACACTAACCTTAATGTATTCAGTTGTTTTGTCATAGTTGACTTTAGCTTGCTCAAAGTACTTCAGCTTCTCCTGTAGAAGTTGCAGATTGCCCTTGAGCTCCTCCTGAAATGAATGGGCCACATTAGTGTGGAACTTAAATCCATTATCACACACCACAACTAGCTGTCATTAACAAAGACAATTAACCACTGCCTTTTCCGCTGGCAGTCCTTGTGTACATGTAGTACTGTAGCAGCCGGTTGAGCTGGCAGCAGCTTCAATTGTAGGGATGGAAGGACATGCAAAAAGGTGCTGCCATGGTATATAGCATGTTCAAAAGGCCTTACCTTCATCTCAGAAGCTGCTTCTCCAGTAGGACTGAAGCTGTGATTTTTGTGTAATTTTGAGCACAGACACACCAGGCACACAAGCTGTTTGTCATCTTGGCAGAAGAGCTCCAGTTTTCTTTTGTGCTCTTTGCAGAGTGCGTCTGCCTGATCTCTCTCTTGTAAGTAAGTCTCACACAGGTTATTTAAAACCAGATTTGGGAGGGGGAACTCCTTTGATGACTTAGTCCTGCAGACAGGACATTCTCTGGACCCTTTGCTCTCCCAGAACTGCTGCAGACAGGCTTTACAGATGCTGTGACTGCAGGACAGGAAAACGGGATCCTTGAAAATTTCACAGCACACTGGACAGGAGAGATCCTCCTCTAGCTTTGAAGCCATTCTCTTTGACAGAAAAAACACAACAAACAATTACAAATACTACCTTTTCTCTTCAGATATCTAAACTACAGTCTAAAACATTGTACTTTTTAAATGATCTCACGTCCAACATGAGATTCCTTTTATAGCTTCCCTTTCACGGCGCTAAATACAATTCTGTTTTAACATTCACTCTACAAGCTTTAGGCCTTCATCTTTATATGTTATTTGCAATCACCTTATGGTCAGTTAAAGTATCTTTAAAAACTACTACTTTTTAACCAAAATTGTCACATACCAATGTAATTCAGCGTGTTGTACAGCGAACCGTCCATGCATAACTGAAATTCCTGAAAACAGTCATGGGGAGGAATCTAGAGAAGCTGCAAGCTGATTGGTCAGGTACAGCACTCCCATGATAAAAACCTTCCTATGGGTAGACGAGTATGTCTATGGGCGCGAAATGGGGATCGAGTCTTTAAGAGGAGCCTATTGATGGGCGTAGCAACTGGCCAAAAGTAGCAGAAGTAAATAACAGGCGCACACCTGATATAAGGTCAATTTTCTCCAGACTGGAAAATGCTAAGACTAGAAAATGCTATCTCCAGGCTCAAAAATGCTAAAAATGTACCTGAAATGGTCATAAGGGTTTGAGGATCATGAAAACGTGCCCACATTTTACATCCCTAACTCTATAGACCATTTGTTGGCCATAGACTTCAATGGAACAGTCGCTGCCTCTGGACTGCATAAAGGGGGGGAGGAGGGGTAGAATAGAATGTCATTTGTACCCATAGACATAATATACATATATAATAATACATGTATATTATATACATAATATACATGTATATTATGTCTATGTTTGTACCCCCTCCTCGTGCGACCCGGGTTCCCGGAAGTGTCTCCTGATTAAATATCTTGCTCCGCTACGATCTTTGACTATTCTGATCAGGGGCAAGTTAAAAGTGAATGTTTGATTGCAGTCAGCAACGGCTTTGATGTAGGCTCGTTTTCTCTCGTTTGTGTGCCAGAGACTGTCGTAGGGCTAGGCTATAAAACATTAAAAACGAACTATAGCATCCACAGCATCCACATTTAGCCTACAGATGAGATGACAGATAAGAAAAAAGTAAACAAGCACCTTGTGCAAGCAACAGAGCATTCAACTTGGCACTTTTTTTTATGACTAATCAACCGAGGCCGGTTTCACCCCGTGTTTGCAGACAATGTACAAACAGATGGCCTGTCTACTTGCTCCCAGCCGACCTTAGGGACCGTCTAAAAAGTACCTTCTGAATTACCTTCATAGTCTTTTTTGTCAATAGCTTTGACATCATGTGACCTAGTGACTCCAAATCAATGCAGAATATTTATCCTATATCGGACTCATCAGACACACCTCTTTTTATGGTCACTGTATGCACACTGTATTTTATATGAATATTTTAAAGATAATACATTATATCCTATATGAATGGTCATTTTTTTCAATACCTCCCAAGTCATGTGAACTAGTGACTCAGAACCAATGCAGAATTGTTATCCTATATGGGACTCATCAGACACACCTATTTTTATAGTCACTGTATGCACACAGTATTTTATATTAATATTTAAAGAAAATACATTATTTCATATAAGAAACAGTCTCCTTTTTTTCAATACCTCCCAGGTCATGCGACCTAGTGTCTCCAAACCAATGCAGAATAGTTATCCTATATAGGACTCATCGGGCACACCTCTTTTTATAGTCACTGTATGCACACTGTATTTTATATGAATATTTTAAAGAAAATACATTATTTACCATAAGAAACGGTCTCCTTTTTTTCAATACCTCCCAAGCCATGCGACCTAGTAACTCCAAACCAATGCAGAATAGTTATCCTATATGGGACTCATCGGGCACACCTCTTTTTATGGTCACTGTATGCACACTGTATTTTACATTAATATTTTAAAGAAAATACATTATTTCATATAAGAAACAGTCTCCTTTTTTTCAATACCTCCCAAGCCATATGACCTAGTGACTCCAAACCAATGCAGAATAGTTATCCTATATGGGACTCATCAGACACACCTCTTTGTGTATAATGTATTTTATTTAAAAAAATCATATAAAATACAGCGTGCATACAGTGGCTATAAAAAGAGGTGTGTCTGATGAATCCCATATAGGGTAACTATTCTGCATTGGTTTGGAGTTCCTAGGTCACATGACTTGGGAGGTATTGAAAAAAAGGAGACCATTCCTTATGGGAAATAATGTATTTTCTTTAAAATATTCATATAAAATACAGTGTGCATACAGTGACCATAAAAAGAGGTGTGCCCGATGAGTCCCATATAGGATAACTATTCTGCATTGGTTTGGAGTCACTAGGTCACATGACTTGGGAGGTATTGAAAAAAGAGGACCATTCATATAGGAAATAATGTTTTTTTTTACAATATATTCATATAAAATACAGTGTGCATACAGTGACCATAAAAAGAGGTGTGTCTGATGAGTCCCATATAGGATAACTATTCTGCATTGGTTTGGAGTCACTAGGTCGCATGGCTTGGGAGGTATTGAAAAAAAGGAGACCGTTTCTTATGGTAAATAATGTATTATCTTTAAAATATTCATATAAAATACAGTGTGCATACAGTGATCATAAAAAAGAGGTGTGCCCGATGAGTCCTATATAGGATAACAATTCTGCATTGGTTTGGAGTCACTAGGTCACATGACCTGGGAGGTATTGAAAAAAAGGAGACTGTTTCTTATATGAAATAATGTATTATCTTTAAAATATTCATATAAAATACAGTGTGCATACAGTGACCATAAAAAGAGGTGTGCCCGATGAGTCCCATATAGGATAACAATTCTGCATTGGTTTGGAGTCACTAGGTCACATGATGTCAAAGCTATTGACAAAAAAGACTATGAAGGTAATTCAGAAGGTACTTTTTAGACAGTCCCTATGGTCGGCTGGGAGCAAGTAGACAGGTCATCTGTTTGTACATTGTCTGCAAACACGGGGTGAAACCGGCCGCATACATTTTTTTTGGAAAATCTGTCGAATATCCGAATATCAAACTAACTTCACCTCGGTTGATTAGTCATAAAAAAAAGTGCCAAGTTGAATGCTCTGTTGCTTGCACAAGGTGCTGCTTGTTTACTTTTCATGTTCCCATACCTTCCGTTTCAACTCTTCATTCATATCTGTCATCTCATCTGTAGGCTAAATGTGGATGCTGTGGATGCTATAGTTCGTTTTTAATGTTTTATAGCCTAGCCCTACGACAGTCTCTGGCACACAAACGAGAGAAAACGAGCCTACATCAAAGCCGTTGCTGACTGCAATCAAACATTCACTTTGAACTTGCCCCTGATCAGAATAGTCAAAGATCGTAGCAGAGCAAGATATTTAATCAGGAGTCCTTTCAGGTTCTAGCAAAAGTATCGCACATGAAGGTGTCTAGTGGAGGGAAAAAAACTTAAAGGTACTCTAAGCGATACTTAACTTCACTTCCTGCACCTGCACAAGTCAGGTAGAGGGAGGGACTATATGGTAAAAAAGGATCAGTTCCTCGATCTCTGCTACCACCAAGTGGAGTTCAGTTCAAAATTCCAGTTGTGGGTGTGAACTGTAGCTTCTGCAGACACAGAGACTGACCCCAGAACAGTGGATTGCACACACGGATTCTCCCCACACAGTCTTTGATCCTGTTCAGATTTGATCCTGAAGTTCAGATTCAAAAGCAGGCAGGCACTGTATGTCATGCATATTCACACCATTGTGTGTTAATTATTAAACTGAAGTTATAAAGATATGCAGTAGACATAGCTATGCTCTTCTCTCTTAATCTGATCTTGAGTAACAATATGCGCTGTTGTATGAATGTGGTGAGCATTAGTATCTACTTCTGTACCATGAAATTGATGATCTCGAGTGTGATTACATCTGGGGTGGAATGACGCAGGAATCAACCAAACTATGCTGTGTTTTCTATCACTCTTTCATCACATTCATCCCTCCATCTTTCTGTTATTGTCTGTGTCTGTGTTGTTGGTGTGTCCCTGTGGCTTCTTTGTGAGAGGGGGATCATAGAGATGTGGAGTAGATGTTCCCACTGAACTGGGAATGACCTCCATCCATCCATCCACACATACATCCATCCATTCATCCATGTCGCTGGTGTGTTGGGGTCCTGTTCACCCTATCGGGACTTATTTTCCGATAATTACTGGCATATATTTTCACCTTACTTAACAGACCTCGGAACATTGGTAAGGCATTCATGTGAATGGAACTTTCTGCAGCACTCTGAAGAGCCTGTAATAACTATTTATACACATCCATGACATCACTCATGAAGTATTATGATACTATAAGCCTTTACAACTTGATGTTTCAGGTTTCATACAGCATCATTAAGCTTCTTTGACCTCTTGATAATGATGAGGTAAAAAAAACTTTATAAAGTAAGGGTTGTAATCTTGTACTCTCATAGTGTACTCTCATCTATTTGTGAATGGTTATAGGCATAAGTGTTACTCAAAATTTTACACTAAAGGAATTTGGATATTCCTTTTTATCATTCCAAATATGAGAAATAGATCATATAATGATTTTTAGGAATAAATAGTTTTATAAATCAGACTATGAATGTTTACAAATCCCTCTCCAAATATAAATATACAACTGAGAAGTTTGGGTTATGTAAGTTCTACCCTGAAGTGGAGATTTCTGGCTCAAGAATTGTTTTTTTAAGAAAACATGTATTGAGACATGCATGTGTTTTGATAGGAACATTAACATTCAAATAGACAACGTGTAATGCAATAAATACCTAAATGTGTATTTTGAACATTTTCTTTGCACTAGTCTGAAAGGATACATTTAATGGAAACAACACAATCTCAAAATTGACCAGAGCAATAAAAACAGTGCTGTTTCCTGCATTCACATTTATTCATTTGGAAGATGCTTTTATCCAAAGCCACTTACAGAAATAGAGTAACATTTAAGCTACAGTGCAGAGGAGACCTTAGCAAGGAATTACCACTGCATCTGTCAACACTAGAGGATAGGAGAGCCTACTCTATACATACTAATACAGTGTGGTAGGAGGAGAAAGTGGTAGAGGAAGGAGGTAGAGAGGGGAAGAGAGGGAAGTGGAGAAAAAGGAAGTTGAGGAGGGGAGAGAGGGAAGAGCACGGCAGATGTGCATCAGGTGTGTATGAGGTGTGCATCAGGTGTGTATAAGGTGGTCAGAAGTGCTAGGAGAGGACGTATTGGAAGAGTTGCATCTTCAAGAGTTTTTCGAAGAGAGAGACGAATGCCCCTGCCCTGATGACACTTGGCCGATCGCTCCACCGCCGGGGGACCAGACGTCTTATCAAGACAAAGTTGGCTAACATACTGGCAACCAAGTTGGCTTGTTTTTAAGACAAATTTGCTTAAAGAACTGGCAGCCAAATTTCCTTGTTTTCATGATGAGACGTCTTAAAATAACTCTTTTTAAATGGAGTCAAATGATTTAACGAGAAATTGCTTAATTTCTTTATACTAAAACAAAACAAACTAGATTTTGTTTTATCTTAATAGAAAATTAATAATTCTCATGGTTTTTAAATAACTAGTTTTAGCAGTGTGACTGGGCTGCTCTACTGTTACTGAAACCTTCACTGGTAAGATCCTCAGAAGAGACATCCGACAGCCATTAAAGTACGGAAACACTCTCTCAGTGAAAGTGTGTGTGAGAGTGTGTAGGTGTGTGTTATTATCAGGGTCAGAGAATGACAGCTCTCCTCTGTCCCAGTCCAGCTGCACTCTGATCCTCTGGAGTTTCTGCTGCACTGTGAGGAGAGTGAGGGGCTGTGGTGTAGTACATGCTCCATATGCAGCACCATTACACCCAACACACCACCATCCACTCGTGGAGGTGTAGTCTCCCTTCCTCTGGAGAGACTCTGTCATCACACCCACACTCCACTGTGTGTTCTCTCCAACCTCCACATCCCAGCAGTGAGCCCTGAGTTAAAGCCCTCAGAGCCCAGGACACTGGCAAAGTGATCAAATCTCTCTGGGTTATCAGGAAGCTGCTGCCTCTCATCACCCCATTTCACACTGGTCAGATCCTCAGACAGGATGAGATTGGATTTTGCAGTGTTGGGATCCAGAGTCACAGGAGCTGCAGAGAGAAAGAACACAGAGATTTGTGATGAGAATGTGACTCGTTATCAATAAGGCTGTTTGATTCAGAAACAATACATTTTAATACATAACGTTTAGGTGTGATTCGATTTGATGTGATACAATGTGATAGAGCCTGGGGACAGGTTCACCTCTGGACCTCGTCTACCTACCTTCTGGAGCAGGCGCACAACTAACGCAATTAGTGGGCTAAAGTCAATCACACCACAAATGGCCTCCAAATTCCATTCATAATATCTTCAATACAGATTTATACAGTTTCACTGTAGCCTGTGTTATTTTTCAGGATTGTGTGAAATTGTTAAAAAAAAAAAAAAAAAAACAAATCTGACAAATCTCACCGAAGTAAATTGGTTTAGTCTTGAAAATTGGTTGCCGAGGGCGTCATAAAAGCTAAGATTGCCATTGCTCGCATCTTCAAGGTTCAAATACCGATATGTATCAGTGAATATTGTTTTTATGTGTGTGTGTGTGTGTGTGTGTGTGTGTGTGTGTGTGTGTGTGTGTGTGTGTGTGACTGTACTGTACTTACTGTATTGAACAGTCTCCTGCATCTTCTCCCAGACTCTGAACTTCAGGTTGCCCAGGTGCTTTGCCACATTGATCAGAGCTCCTGAAACCCTCTCTGTTTCCTGCAGTGAGCACTGGGCTCTGGAATAACATTCAGGAGTCAGTGCTGCTGTGGGTTTGGGTTCAGAACCACAGAGAAGAGAGAGACAGGAGGCAGATCACTCACCTTTCCACTGTGCTCTTGTAGTTCTGGAAAATTATAAATAATTAAATGTCAACCAAGTTGCACCGTCTTTTCAAATTCAAATACATGTAGTACATATATATGAGTACATGAGTATATGATACATATAACCATAAAATCAGTTATCCAATGTTTACATAACTCACTTCATGAGAGTGGATGGTTCTTACCTGCAGTAATGTGATGTCATCAGCTCCCATCTCCTCTTCTAGGTCTCTGATTGAGTCTGAAAGAGATGAGATCTCTCTGCTCATCTTCTCAATCTTCTCCTTCATCATCTGACTCTTCTGCTCCTCTTCCTCCCTCAGTGCAGCTATCCTGGCTGCCTCTTCATCTCGTAGAAACTGGTGAAGCTTCACAAACTCCTCCTTGATCTGCTTCTCTGTGAGATGGGCCTGAGTCTAGATCAAATCAATTTATGTTCATTCATTGCTCCAGTGCACTGTCACTTTAAGAAGAGTCTCAATGGTTCTGGCCCTTTTGCCAGCTCTTGGTAGAGTCTCTTGCTCAACAGTCTCACCAATTCTAGCCTTGTTTGATTGCACCACATTGATATCACAATATTAAGTTAATACAAGCAGCCTTCACTCGTTGCTTTGGAAATGGAAGCATGTAATGTAGGAAGCTTTACATTTCTGTTTGCAATTAAATAAGAATTTTGAGCCTGGTAGCCACTTAGCGTTTCAACAGGCAAATTGTCGTTGTTGCCTTTTTCATTTCTTTTCTCTTGACGTTTCTTATATTTAACAGGAGATGTCAACCATGACACGCTACGTGGAACCTGCCTCTTACTCTCTGTCTCTTCTGCATGCTCATGATTTGTTCCAAATTACGCTTTAGTGTAGCCTAGAAATCTAGACGCGCCCCTAGCGGCAGCAAATTACGTAATCGCCACTACAGACTGACACCAGCAGAAGCGTCCATGTCACATTAACATGTTGAAGCCTTATTTTGAGCGTGCTTCTGCTTCTGCTAGCTTAGGTTCATGTAGAAATCTAGACGCGCCCCTAGAGGCAGCAAATTACATTTGCTGCCAGGGCTAGTCTAGCAACTCTCCGTTGACTTGTGAGCTCTAGAAATCGAAACTAAATCTGGCATTGAAATCGTGTATAGTCGTTTGTTGGGCTTAACATAATGATTGATGGCAGAGTTGCAACGGTTTGGATTGAATTCCCTGCTACTTGAAAACAAATATCCTATTGCGTCCTATTGCGTGCAGAGGGAATTTGAAAGACAACTGATTATCCCGACCCTCGGACTGAGCACTGCGAACGGTGAGTGCCCAGACCCTACATTTTAATGTGGGTCTGGCTCGTCAGGCTAGTTTTAGTGTGTAGTAGACTAACGTTCAAGCTAGAGCTGCGGAATGGAGAGGCAAGACCCACAAATATCATCCTTGAATATTGAACATCCTTGATAACTCATTTCTGAAGGTTTTAATGCACTATTGGAATAAAAACTATAAATAAATGCTGTGTTGTTTGCGTTAGTCTTTTAAACGTAAGAATGATCCAGGGCTGATGCTTGGCTTGGCATAAGAGCAAGATACACCAGGCATGTGCTATACATCATTCACTAGTCAGTGTAGTCGCAATTTGATGACGTTCATGGATCCTCCAGATATCGTACCCATCATGCACTGCAGTTGTCGGCCTCATTTAAATGCTGGGGGAGGGCCCAGAGGCAGCGGCCCCACCTATGGACCCTTTCAAGAGAGTTCCATTATCAGCATCATAGTTGGCCCCACAAGACTTCCTTTTTAACATTCCATATGTTATCTTAATGCAGAGGAAGTAGATTGGGGCCCAAATAGAACGTTCAAGCATTCTTTTTGTTTTTATTGTTGAAAGGGTCTATAGCTCCGCCCCTGGCTCTAGCTGTAGACCTTTGTGAAAATCGCCTGAATTCTCCATTAAAGCTGTTGTCAAGGTTATCCAATTAGCAGCAAACTTTGTTCCTTTAAAAACATATTTTGAGTGACAGGTACATCTGACTTGATTCACATCTCCACCTATGTTATGTAACATGTGCCTGGTCCTCACCTCGATGTGTTTTGCTGATTTATCACAGGTCACTTTAGCCTCCTCGAAAGTCTTCAGTTTCTCCTGTAAAAGCTGCAGTTTGATCTTGAGCTCCTCCTGGAAATAATAACAGACTTCACTGCAGACTGCAGCATCTCTACATTCAACAGTGACGTTCATTCATCTCCAAGGTGATCACGTGGTGCTGCGATATCCCATCACCATAATTAAGAGAAATCATTCTTACCTTACAGTCAAGAGTTGCTTCATCTATAGGATGGAATTTATGGCCAGTGTGGTTTTTGGAGTCTCTACACACCAAACACACAGGCTGTTAATCCTCCAGACAGAAGAGCTTGAGTTTCTCACTGTGCAGACTGCAGAGCACCTCAGACCCTGCTGAAGCTGAAGCTCTCTGACTTCTCTCCTGTAAGAAGGTCTCACAAAGGTTCCTTAACGCCTTGCTATGAGGATATAAATCCTTTGAGCACTTCCTCCTGCAGTAGGGACATTCTCTGGATCCTTTGCTCTCCCAGAACTGCTGCAGACAGGCTTTACACACACTGTGAGCACAGGATAAAATGACGGGATTCTTGAAGATGTCACAGCACACAGGACAGGTCAGATCCTCTTCATGTTTAGAAGCCATTTCGTCTTTTCTGTAAAGTCTCTCCTCAGTCGCCAGCTTTACTTTCACTTTCAGCAGTCAGAGCACACGCGTCATTCCCAAACTCAGATCCTTCTGTTCAGGGTCGGACTGGGAACAAAATTCGGCCCTGGCAATTTTCTCCTGGACCGGCCCACCACTGGACCGAAGACCCCCCCCCCACACACACACACACACACACACACAAGCCCAAGCCCACCGATACCAAAATCCCCCCCCCCTGTCTCATGTTACCCCATGCATTAAACCACATGTCACTGCTTGACTAAATGAAAAATATAGGCTACTGAACATGCATGAAGATCGTCATAGTTGACAAAAATCACGATTTGTGCATGTTGTAGAAACACAACCACAGCCTTTAGGCCTATTTGGTGCAAATCTTCTCCTTTACTTTGGTTATAGTCAGCGATTCACATTAACTGTAGGCTATCACCACAACTATACTAAACTTAAGTTTGTGTGCCGTCATCACATTTTGCAAAATTAGGTTACCTTCGTTACTAACCTACCAGTTGACACTTTTTACGTGCATCGACTCGCGATTGATTGTGCATCTAATGTAACACTCGGTGGAGAGACTTCCACTTTCCAAGTTTCACTTTCACTGTCGTTGTGAGCTAAAAGGCTATATGGGAAATACTTTGAAGTTCCTTTTGAGTCCAAACATGAATGGGTTTTCTTTAACCTGTGCTACACTTTTCCACCAAGCGAAAATTGTAGGCTACCCGTAGTTTTTTTTATGTTGACAGACAAACCGCACTACATGGTGCAGTAAATGGAAGCTCTTGGTAGCGCGTGCAACTAACGTCTATAAAAACAATATATTTATGGAATAAAACTAGACACCTGATTACTGTTTACGGTTAAACTGCGATGATGTGAACACCAGCCAGCGGAGGACACTTATAGGCTACCAGCATGGACTAGTAGCCTAGGCTATATTTCCCAGGGGGTCAAGAGCGTGCAGATTAGCTTCGGCATGTTAGCATACGCCATTTTCAAATATGGCGCTGCATGGAGCATTTGGAACCAGCTCCATGCACGAAAATCCGTGTTGGGCACGAGCTCTCATGCGCGTACATGTTGGTGGGCGGGTACCTATCCGGCGGCAACAGCCAAACGTTATTCAGTGCGTATTTCTTGAGGATCCTATGAGAAGACGTGCATATTATGGTTGTTTATCCATCATATGACAAATAAACAAATAAAGAAATTGTATTGATCTTGTTTCGTTGTTGTTTGTCCCGAACAAACATAGCCTAAACATGATTAAAGACAATAAATTACACAACAGCGGCATAAAGACCTTGTCTCGTTACACCATGGGTCTCCAACACGTTGCTCTCAACCTATAGCCGCCCCATTTGGAGCTTGCCAGAGGCTGAAGCACTAGGCTACTACATTTAAACACAATTATTGCCGCGAGGCATTCCAGCCTACGAATTTAATAAAAAGTAAACAATGCATAATTTAAAAAAAAAACTCAATTTTGGCTACCTCGCTATGCAATAAGGTTTCCATTAGAGCACAGCGCACGTTCAATGAATGAAAGAAAGGCCTTGTCTCGCAATAAACAGCTGGAAATTCCAACACTTTTTCAACTACACGAAACTTTACAGTGATCATCAAATACCCTCTAGATTTAAATGCCCATCAGTCTCAACATTTAACTATATAATAAAAGTCAAAAAGTAAATTAAATCCCATACCAAAACCGAAAATCGTCTGCGTTTGATAGCCTGGTATGCCGCTCCAAACAAAACGCATGTCTCACAATAACGTACAATGTAAGAAATAAAGGTCTGCCTCGAATAAGCCTACCTCAATAAAATACCTGTGCTTTGCAGCCAAAGTAAATAGCAGACCCTGGACATAATTTAGGATTTACGGAAAGTATGCAATCATACGATGTTGGACGCCAGGCGATGCTCTGGCCGTCTACTGTGCCTCTGACACCGCTGCCTCATTTGGATGGTAACTCCACAGGTGAGCGCGAAGATTGGATGTCGTGGATGCGTAAGTAAACTGTTTTTTGCTGAGTCCGCAGACAACCTTTCTTTTTAACCGTTGAATATCTTCAATATTATTTTCAAAACAGGGTGGCTATTGAGGGCTCTGGCTCCAGTCATTATTGTGGCTACTGGCTATTATTGGCTTGATTTGGTCATGGGCCAACGCTAGAATACGTTTAGAGCACCCGCTATGAGATGGCAAACAATAAAATAAAAAACAAACTAATCATAGACTGTAAAAATGCGCTACACTTGGCACTAAAAACCGAATAGTTTATTTATAGTTCGACTACGGATATTTCACGTCAGGTTCGAATGCATATTTGCAGCAGAACAGCAGGCAGACCGCTCTTAGTTAGAGCCGCTGTGTTATCCAATGAAATTAAGTTGCGCTTCAGGGCGACTCCACTCGGACTCTATGCGCGTTCCCGAGCAACTTTTCCTTCTTCTTGTTATGAGGCAAGGACTTTATGTGCATTATCGCCACCCTCTTACTGGAGGACGACTCTCTTTTTACAGAATATCCAATAAAAATCGACGTTGGTCCATGCGTCATATCCAGCTTTGTAACTTGGCGCATGGTCAGAGCCGACTGGCGCTGGATCCGAACCCCAGTGTTCAAGATGGCGTTGACTATGAATTGGCCGGATTTACTAGCCTAGCCTCCACCATTCACTTGTATGGAGGGCGGGACTTAGTCACTCTCTCCAGTTATATATAATACCTCCATGATATTTCCCCTCAAACCAAGCGGCTGCTTGGACAAATCCACTTGAGGGGTGGGGCTGGGGGGCGCGATCGTAACACACACATGAACCTGTCATGAAGAGGCCAAAATAATTGACCTGTCATCCCCAATCAAAATGGATGCAACTGCATTTATAGGCTAGGCCTAGGTCATACATGACGGGCCGCAAATAGGCTAAATAACATTAAAAAAAAAAATCCCGGAGGTCACCGGCCCACATGTGGACCGGCCCACCGGGCATTTGCCCGGTTGTACAGATTACCAGTCCGAGCCTGCTTCTGTTTCACACTTTCATCCAGCCAACTTTCAGCCTCACCAGCTTCAGACCCAAACTGTTTCCCTTATTACTTTTAAAAACTGTGTTAAAGTAAGAAGGTTCTAGCTAAAGTATCCCACGTGAGAGTATCTAGTGGAGGGAACAAATCAACCTGTCACTTAACTTCACTTCCTGCTCCTGCACGAGTCAGGCAGAGGGAGGGACTATGGTAAGAAAGGATTCCGATTGGCCAGCCGTAGTTGCCAGGGCAGTTCCCTGGTCTCTGCTGCCACCAACTGGAGTTCAGTTCCAGTTGTGGGTGTGAACTGTATAGGGTGACATAGAACTCAGCCTAGAACTGTAGCTGCTAGAGACACAGGGACTGACTCCAGAACAGTAGAGTGCCGACTCTCCCCATACTTAACTCATGGAGTTCAGGTTACAAGTAGACAGGCAAGACTTTCCCTGATGCCTGATGAGGCAATTAAGATGTTTTTGAATACATATTAAAATGAACGTAAATGTAAGAAATTGAAAAAGAGCAAGAAGTCTGTAAGTCCCACATAGTTACATGGATAACATGTGCAACATAATGTTGTGTATAGGTTAATTTAGCATGGATGCACTCTGAGGCTGGCCCCAGATCAGTGGATTACACACTCTCTCCAACACAGACACTGATCCTGGTGTTCAGGTTCCAAATAGGCAGATGAGATTCTCAATGTGTGGTCTGTACAGATGAATGTCCTACATAATGAAGAAAACAAAGTGTTCTGTAGTACAGGTACATATACACAATACAATGAAGTGTGTGCTCAAGAATCTGTAAAGTAAAGTGAGAGGTGCGTAATCACATGTGATATTGTGTGGAGCCACATACAGCTGTGATCTCCTCTCTTAATCTGATCGTAAGCAACACTATGCACAGCTGTATGAATGTGGTCAGCAGTGGGCAATCAATATTAAAAAATGTTGCTTTAAATAAACCAATTAAATAAATAAACATGTGTGTGTGGTGTGCTGCTCCTTACTCTTATGTGGCCTCCAGCTCTTAAAGGTGCAGGCCACCATTATAATCCAGTCAAGTACTACAGCATACTTCAGATAGCTCTTCACAGTCCTCTAAGTTCCATTAATTATAGTCTTTTTGTCTTTATTTTGTCTTTTTTATATTGTCTTTATTTTATTTTATATATTATATCTTTATCATGCTGCACCTGTCTGAATGATGGATAATCTCCCAGAACTGATTCATCAGGCAAGTGTAGCTGGGTGAGCAGTGGGGTTACCTCAGGATGACCAGAAGGCCAAGAGCAACACATTCAGCACTCCCTGATCTGCAGCTTAAACATACCAAACCCTTCCACAGGGTGGAGTCACTGCTGTTCAGCAGGGGCCTCATTTATAAAACGCTCGTATATGCACAGATTTGATCTTAGCCCGTACGTACGCTCAAATGCACGCCAACGCTCAGATTTATAAAAAAAAACGTCTTTGACGTGGAAAAGTGGTTTGCTCCACGTCAGGTTCCTACTTTACGTACGACCATTTTCTGAGCAATCTGAGGTCCAAGAGCGAAGCATCTAACGTCTTTCTTTGCCATATGTATGATCAAGATCAGAGGTGTTTGAAGTATTTTTTAAAGATTGTTGGCAGCTTAATGTTTCATGATTTGATATGAAACTGGCACTGAAAACTAGCCCAAGAAAGTGGAAAAATGTGGGCTTACTTATTTTATGATATAAGTTAAAAAACACTAAGACACATCATAGCTTTTGTGTCACCCTTTTTGTTTTTTCAATAAGTGTGTGTATGCCAGTGCCGATAGGGTTGATTGAATACTCACTAACTGCATCTCTATGGTACGGCAACTGCAATGCTGCCGATCGCAAGGCACTACAAAGAGTAGTGAAATCAGCCCAAAGGACTATTGGCTCCCAACTCCCTCCATCCCGAACACGTATCATAAAAGCTGTACAAACAAACAGCTTTTAATTCCATGAAACTACACATTCTCCTGCAAAGACTAACCAAAATGAACATAGATAAGGGCCTGATTCCTCTCCTGTCACCCTCAGAGGGTATGTGTAATGGTGCAAACCATCAGTACAGGCTGCCCACAAGGCAGCGTTCTTTCCCCTCTACTTTTCTCTCTATTCACTAACGAGTTCTCTATCAATGATGCGGATGACATGGCGTTAGTAGGCCTCTTACAAAAAACTGACCCTCTGGTGAGGCCTCCTATCTAGCACACATAAAGGCCCTTGAAGCATGGTCCAATGATAGCGAGCCAGAGATCAATGTGTCAAAAACAAAGGAGTTAGTCTTCTGCAAAAAACAAGACACAACAGAGCCAGTTTCACTTAATGGCCTAGCAGTTGAAACTGTGGGAACTTTAAATACCTATGTACAGTTGTTGACAACCATCTGAGTTTTTCAGACAACACCGAGTACATTTAGCAAGAAATACTCACAACGACTCAGAAGACTGAGCCATCTGGGTGTTACTGCTCAGATAACTGAGCTACAGTAGTATACACCACACACATTGAAAGTGTGTTAACCTTTCACCTCTCTGCTTGGTCTGGACACCTAAGCTGTAGATCCAAGAACAAACTAAACAGGATAGTGTCAATGGCTAGTAAAATTGTAGGAAGTCCTCAAAGACATCTGACACAAATATATACTGACAGAATGAGGAAGAAAGCTAGGAAAATTATTGCAGATAGAACCATGGAGGTATGGATAGAACACACCCTCTTTCTAGCCAGTTTGAGCTCCTGACGTCTGGGAGGCGCTACAGAGTGCCTCTGGCAAAAAGTGTATTTAAAAAAATCCTTTACTCCAAATGCCATCAGTATCCTCAATCAAACCAAGTGACAATATCAAACTGAGATGCTATTTTTTTTCTATGTATTTCATCATGATATTTCAACTCTTATGTCTGAAATTATACTGTGGCTGTATGTCTATCTGTCTTTTATGTCTGGTGAGCAAAGAAAAATGTCCACCTTGGTGGACATTAAAGATTTATTCTATTCTATTCTATTATATTCTATGATCACATACATGTAGTGGTTACTGATTTATTAAATCCTCCAACACTATAGTTCAGCTTTAAATGATTCTGGTTAAGAGGCAGAATGGGCTCTAACTATGCTGCTTTACTGTTACTGAGGCCTTCACTGGTAGGATCCTCAAAGGGGAGATATTACAGCCCGTATTAAAGTATGGAAACACTCTCAGTGAAAGTGTGTGTGAGAGCGTGTAGATGTGTGTTAGTATCAGGGTTAGATAATGACAGCTCTCCTCTGTCCCAGTCCAGCTGCACTCTGATCCTCTGGAGTTTCTGCTGCACTGTGAGGAGAGTGGAGGGCTGTGGGGGAGCAGCTGCTCTATATTCACCATCTTCATACCACACAGTCCACTCTCCACTCACATCCTCATCATACTCTCCCTTCCTCTGGGCCGACTCTGCCTTCACACCCACATGCCACCATGTGTTCTCCCCAACCTCCACATCCCAGCAGTGAGTCCCTGAGTTAAAGCCCTCAGAGCCCAGGACACTGCCATAGTAATCAAATCTCTCTGGGTTATCAGGAAGCTGCTGTCTCTCATCAACACGTCTCACACTGGTCAGATCCTCAGACAGGATGAGTTGTGGGTGTGCAGTGTTGGGATCCAGAGTCACAGGAGCTGCAGAGAGAAAGAACACACACATGAGCTGAACACTGAGTGATGTGTGATGAGGATGTGAATGATGGTCATTATCAATAGGGCTGGTACCAAGTATAATGATACCTGTAACTGGGCAGTTGTAGTTATTTTTGTAACTTAATGAAATTGATTATATCTAGTAGGGAGTGTGAGTACAAGCTTCTCTGTGAGAGGGCGATCATAGAGATGTGGAGTAGATGTTCCCACTGAACTGGGAATGTCCTCCATCCAATCATCCATTCATCACCCAATACTGTAGTTAGGTGATGATGATGTGTAATGAGGGGGTGATTGTGTGTGTGTGTGTGTGTGTGTGTGTGTGTGTGTGTGTGTGTGTGTGTGTGTGTGTGTGTGTGTGTGTGTGTGTGTGTGTCACTGTGTACTTCATGTGTGTGTGTGTGTGTGTGTGTGTGTGTGTGTGTGTGTGTGTGTGTGTATACCTGTTTACACTACACAAACCTCAATGTGTTACCTTTCATTTGAGACCCGGATTATGCTTCTACACCAAGAGGTTGCCACACAGTAAGCATTTTATTGTCAGTATGTATTTTAGGTAGCCAAAAGTCCTATGGGGAGTTTCCATAGGGCATTTTACAAAACACATGAACATATCTTGGCAAATAATGGTCTAAAGTACTCATATTTTAGCCTATATTGATCTACTTTGAGATACAGACTCACAAGACCTAGTAGTGGGCCTCAGTTGTGTTGCCAAGACAAAATAAATGACCCAGAAGGTCAGAATGTGGTAATTTCCAGAGATGTACAAAACCGCCTAAAAAAAACTATCATTCTACCCTTTTCCACTCTCTGACAGTTCATCACACAGTCAATCTATTGATACCAAAATAATCGACAAGGCCTCTGCTTTCAAATGAGGTCAAGCACTTGATTATAAGTCAAAGTATGTGGCAACAGGGCCATTGTTAGGCAGTGTGCAATTTCGAGCAAAAACTCAAAATAGGGGGGGGAAGTGTAAAGATATACTCACTGTACTGAACAATCTCCTGCATCTTCTCCCAGACTCTGAACTTCAGGTTGCCCAGGTGCTTTGCCACATTGATCAGAGCTCCTGAAACCCTCTCTGGATCCTGCAGTGTGCACTGGGCTCTGGAATAACATTCAGGAGTCAGTGCTGCTGTGGGTTTGGGTTCAGAACCACAGAGAAGAGAGAGAGACAGGAGGCAGATCACTCACCTTTCCACTGTGCTCTTGTAGTTCTGGAAAATAAGAAAAGAGAAAGTAGGTTAAACGTTATTGCTATAATAAGGTCTAAGGTCTTTTGCTACATCTTGGTCAATATTGAATGTTTAAATATCCTAAAGCACTGTTTTATCTTTGTTACAGACTGACCAATTGACAGAATACCGAAAAGATTCTAATCAAGCGCCTTCTGAGGAAAGGTTATTAGGTCTGTTTATTCCTCCATCAGACGCCCCCCCCCCCCCCACCCACCCCACACACACACACACATACACAATTACACATACACACACAGTCACACAAACATGCAAACACACACACACACACACACACACACACACACACACACACACACACACACACACACACAATGTACTGTAGTATGTCTTTATATAGCACTGCACCGATGTTGATCAGATGTATTCTTTCCTTGATGATCACTTTATTGATTATGGCTACATGTAGCAGGATGACAATGGCATGAACTAAAACTCAAACACACTCTACCTGTAGTGAAGAAGGTTCAGTGTGCATATGATGAGGGGGTTTGACATAAGCTGCTTTAATGGTTTGTGTAGCTTTGTCTGAGCTCGTTTGGATGTATGTCATGATGACTCTCACTTGTCCAACTCCAACCAATTCACATAACTCCTTATCAACACCCTCAGAACACACAGACCAGCGCATAACATCACCCAAAACCCCACCTGCATTCATAACCAACCTGCACCACCCACAAACCCACCTGCATTCATAACTAATCTGCATCACCCACAACCCCATCTGCATTCATAACTAATCTGCTGAAATGGTAAAGTGTTGAGAGTTTCAAATACCCAACACTCACCCTGTTTTGATCAACACACCCCTGACACCCTGACAACACTGCCAACAGAGACTCTCTCCCGTCCCCAAACTCAAAGCCCTTTCTGTTGCCCCCCATCACCTGCTACTGCTGTACCACAGCATATCCAACCCATTCTCCTCTACTGCTCCCCCTGCTGTTTCAGTATGTTAACTGCCTCAAACTCATACGTGTCACCCACATTGCATCCACGATAACTGGCCTCCTCACCCCCAACCTTTTATTGTCTTTTTCACTCCAAATACAGTTTGTCTGTGTCTTGTCTATTTGTTTTCCTGTCTGTAATGTGTATGTGTAACACCTAGGACCATGCTGGAAATAAGTATATTACTTTAGCATATCATCCTTTGGATTACTGTTTTATCGTAACAACACACCATATCAACACACCATATCAACGACCAGAGATCCATATCAAACCATATCAAACAATCAGAGATCATTGACGCAGACCCACACTTAAATGATGCTCCCGGCAGTGCCATACTGTGTGTGATTGTGTGTGTGTGTGTGTGTGTGTGTGTGTGTGTGTTATTGTGTTCCTGCTCTCCTCTCTAGAATCATCTCACACCATATCAACAGCACACTCAATCAGAGATCACTGACACAAACCCGGCAGAATGAGACCAAAGATGACATCACACATCAGGATAATGGAATGGGGTGGGTGACACGTGCAGGTCACCTCAACTAAACAGCCAGATGTGCTATTGTTAAATTATCACTGGACTTAGAGTTAGAGATCCAACACCCTTACAGCCAGATGTGCTATTGTTAAATTATCACTGGACTTAGAGATCTAACACCCTTACAGCCAGATGTGCTATTGTTAAATTATCACTGGACATAGAGTTAGAGATCTAACACCCTTACAGCCAGATGTGCTATTGTTAAATTATCACTGGACTTAGAGTTAGAGATCTAACACCCTTACAGCCAGATGTGCTATTGTTAAATTATCACTGGACTTAGAGTTAGAGATCTAACATCCTTACAGCCAGATGTGCTATTGTTAAATTATTACTGGACTTAGAGTTAGAGATCTAACACCCTTACAGCCAGATGTGCTATTGTTAAATTATTACTGGACTTAGAGTTAGAGATCTAACACCCTTACAGACAGTGGATGGTTCATACCTGCAGGAATGTGATGTCATCAGCTCCCATCTCCTTTTCTATAGCTCTGATAGTGTCTGAAAGAGATGAGATGTCTCTGCTCATCTTCTCAATCTTCTTCTTCATCATCTGACTCTTCTGCTCCTCCTCCTCCCTCAGTGCAGCTATCCTGGCTACCTCTTCATCTCGTAGAAACTGGTGAAGCTTCTCAAACTGCTCCTTGATCTCCTTCTCTGTGCTCTGGGTTTGAGTCTGAATAAGATTGTATGACAAAATCATTCATTCAATTTAACTATGAGTAGATGTTTCAGTTACGTTGAAATATTCCTTAACTTTAAATGACTTACTGATAACGTAATTAGACAATTATGCTTCTTTATTACATGATGCTGCATGTCTCACCTTAACATGAGCTGCCGTTTGGTGACAGATGAGTTTGACCTCCTCAAAGGTCTTCAGTTTCTTCTGTAAGGGCTGCAGTTTGATCTTGAGCTCTTCCTGAAAACAATGATCAACACTAATTTAGACTTGCCTACACCACACTACACTCTATAAACCAAGTTGCTTAATTTGTAAGGAGTCTAGGGTGAGGGTGGTGTGTGTGTGTGTGGGGGGGGGTACTGCATATTGCATAGAAGGGAGACATAGAGGCAACATGGAGGCTACTACAAAGTGTACTAAAAAATATGTTGGGTCACAATTAAACCATCCTCATCACTTTGTTGTTGGTAATGACTATGACTACAAGACACATTGGGAGTGGAAGTGGTGATTTGGAGGGATTTGAGGGCTTCCTTAAGTTTGCTGCTGTATTCTCAGTGAGAGTCAGAGTGTTGACCGAGGAACCAGCCCACAGGGGAAAAGCCCACAATGCCCAACACACAAAAGAGCAGACACCGCCATCTACTGTTATATTAAAGGAACTGCAGAACCTCCTGCCATAAATCATCCACACTGGATAGGCTCACTGTATTACTTTATGTCCAGGGTAAATATCAAGATGTGTTGTTGTTAATCTAGAGTACTACAGTACAGTATCATATATCAGAGTAAGATTCTTACCTTACGGTCAATTGCTGCTTCATCTATGGGACTGATGGTGTGATTTTTATGTTTCCTAGAGTCTCTACACACCAGACACACAGGCTGCTTATCCTCCAGACAGAATAGCTTGAGTTTCTCACTGTGCAGACTGCAGAGCACCTCAGACCCTGCTGAAGCTCTCTGACTTCTCTCCTGTACGAAGGTCTCACACAGGTTCCTTAATGCTATGTTAAGGGGATATTCTTCTTTTGAGCACTTCCTCCTGCAGTAGGGACATTCTCTGTGTCCTTTACTCTCCCAGAACTGCTGCAGACAGGTTTTACACACACTGTGAGTGCAGGTCAACAACACGGGATCCTTGAAGATGTCACAGCACACAGCACATGTGAGATCCTCTTCCAGTTTAGAAGCCATTTTGTCTCCACACTAAACTCTCTCTCCTCTGAAAGCAATTTCACCAGCTTCACTTTCACTTTCAGCAGCAGCCTAAGAGTTTGAGTCCGTCTCTCAAAAGAATTGCACTCACCACAAGATTTTTCAGGCTCACAAGTTTCACTTTAACACAAACTGTTTTCCTCATTAGACAAAACACTGTATTTAAAAATGTTTCTAACAAAAGTATCCCACATCGGTCTGCCTAGCAAAGAACAGAGAACCAACCCGTCATTCAACTTTACTTCCTGCTCTGGTGCCTGTCAGACAGAGGGAGGGACTATTGTAAAGAAGGATTCTGATTGGCCAGCCTTATTCTTGGCAGACCAAATTCCCCTATCACACCTACCTCAGACTCCATTGGAGTTCAGGTCAAAGTCCCAGTTGTGATCGTGAACTGTACCTGCAGAGACACATAGACTGACCCCAGATCAGTGGATTAGGCTCTCTCTACATGAAAGTTCAGTTTAACAGTAGGCAGGCAAGACTTCCCATGTGTGATTTGTGCAAATAATTAGCGAACATGATGAAACTAATAACCTGGGACACATGCACACACAACAATGTATTATTAATGTCAAAAAATAATCTTACTCACTGGTAAGATATGAAGTCAAGATATAGGACATTATCCTACATAATTGTCATTCAATGCAGACATGCACTAGACACATACCATAATGCTCTTTTCATGAGATTTGTTTGTTTTTAAATCACACACACACAAGGTTTGAGTAAATTATTGATCTGTTCCGATCTAAAATATAACACTATGCAAAGGCAATTAGGAAATATGGTTATGGTTATGGCAGACAACTTCATCCAAAGTGACTTATCATAACAAGAGACATGAGTAAGCATGGAAAGTGAATAGAGAATGGGCAAGCAAATTTAATGTGTTTTTTAACCGATTTGATGCTGCCCCCCCTTTCATCCCAAACCCAGTTCACCAGAGTCCAGACCAGTCGGTGCTACTCCCCCCCCCCCCGTCTCCCTCCACTGGGGCCCCACTGCCACCAGTTACAACCCCCCCACACACACACGCACACACTACCCTACCCCCTTACACTATATGCACCCCCCCCACACACACACACTATCCCCTTACACTATATGCACCCCCCCCACACACACACACACTACCCCCTTACACTATATGCACCCCCCCCACACACACACACTCACACGCCCACACACACACACACTACCCCCTTACACTATATGCACCCCCCCCACACACACACACTACCCCCTTACACTATATGCACCCCCCCCCACACACACACACACTACCCCCTTACACTATATGCACCCCCCCCCCACACACACACACACCCACACACTATCCCCTTACACTATATGCACCCCCCCCCACACACACACACACACACTATCCCCTTACACTATATGCACCCCCCCCCACACACACACTACCCCCTTACACTATATGCACCCCCCCCACACACACACACACTACCCCCTTACACTATATGCACCCCCCCACACACACACACTACCCCCTTACACTTTATCACCCCCCCCCCCACATACACACACACACTATCTCCTTACACTATATGCACCCCCCCCCCACACACACACACTACTCCCTTACACTACTGTATATGCACCCCCACACACACACACACACACTACCCCCTTACACTAGATCACCCCCACACACACACACACACACTACCCCCTTACACTATATGCACCCCCCCCCCACACACACACTACCCCCTTACACTATATGCACCCCCCCACACACACACTACCCCCTTACACTTTATCACCCCCCCCCCCCACACACACACACACACACACTATCTCCTTACACTATATGCACCCCCCCCCCCCACACACACACACACACACTACTCCCTTACACTATATGCACCCCCCCCCCACACACACACACACTACCCCCTTACACTACATGCACCCCCCCCCTACACACACACACACTACCCCCTTACACTATATGGCATATAATCGATGCTCTCTCCCACCGCCCAGCCTTCATGAGTCTCGCCACAGCCCCCCTCTCCATAACAGCAGAACAGGGGAGAGATGAGCTTAGGAACACAAAAGCAGGAAAGGCTACGGGCCCTGGCGGTATCAGCTCCAGGCTGCTCAGGGACTGTGCAGATCAACTCTGCAGGGTTTTTGCACACGTATTTAACTTTAGCCTCAGGCTGGGGAAGGTCCCAACCCCGTGGAAGACCTCCTGTGTGGTTCCTGTCCCCAAGACGGCGCACGATAAGGAGCCCAACCAGTTCAGGCCGGTAGCTCTGACATCCCATCTGATGAAGAGCATGGAAGGGATCCTTCCCATCTGATGAAGAGCATGGAGAGGATCATTCCCATCTGATGAAGAGCATGGAGAGGAGCATGTAGAGGATCATTCCCATCTGATGAAGAGCATGGAGAGGATCATTCCCATCTGATGAAGAGCATGGAGAGGATCATTCCCATCTGATGAAGAGCATGGAGAGGATCATTCCCATCTGATGAAGAGCATGGAGGGGATCATTCCCATCTGCCCATGTAACACCACCGACTACCTCACTAACAGACTGCAGTATGTGAGACTACGTGACTGTGAGTCGGATGTGGTAATCTGCAGCACAGGGGTCCCACAAGGTACAGTACTCTCCCCCTTTCTCTTCACCTTGTACAAATCCAACTTCAGATACCACACTGTCAAAAGTAAATCTTCAGTTCTTCTGGTTCAGTGTAAAGAAATTGAAGTAATTAATCATATTGGCTATTCGACATTCACTCAACATTTAAAAAACAATCAGTTTAAATGTATTCTTAAACTCTATACAAACTGTTTTCTGAAGTTGGGACAAACTATCTTTTTAATTGGCCCAATTTAAAAATACGACTTGTCATCATTCATTCAATGTAAATAATCCATTCTCATCAACTTGAAATACTTACTCCATGCAAACCAATTTTAGAAGTTTGAAGGTTATAGCAAACAAATTATTTGAAATGGCCTCAATTAAAATAAAAAAATAATTAATCATTACTTGAAATTTATAACAAATTACATTCAAACAATAATTTAAATCTGTTTGATAAATGACGCACTATTACAAAAATTTTATATATTCTAAATGTATTTGATTGTGTTGAATAATCATCTCATATCATATAAAATATTGTTAGTGTAGCAACCGCAAATATTGTTTTTGTTAAAAATGTTGATTGTTTGTTCATGACAGTAGAAAGGGTAAAATTACAAATAGTAGAATGGATTAGGAAAAGAAAGATTACTAACCTGTAATAGAACAAGGGGAAAATATTTATTTTTGAAAAGTACTTTCTGACCTATGACCTCTGTGGGAACGTCAACTGTGCTTCACTCCTGCGCTATTCAGATACATAGCTGATGGAGATTGGAGTGAGCACGATTTATTCACCTGTTGCCATTTTCATATATGTTCACAGGTAAGGGGCTTGAAACCATGTTAGAAGTCAATAGTAAGTAGATAACTAGATGAGATACAGATAAATACTCATGGTTGTTTTGGTTGTTGCTATATTTTGAGTTTAATGCAGGTGGGAAATGCACTGTGTTGACATGACTAAGTGAGATTAGACGGTAAGGAATATGTTGTTACCAGCGTGTCCGCTAGCATGTAATATCTTCTAGAAGCAGGTATATGTACTACTATTGTGAGGTTTCACTCTTTCTCTTATGTTATTACCGTTTCTGTTACAATTTGTATAAATGATTAATGAGTGTCCTGTATAGAAAATGTGAATAAGCTCGCGTGAGTTCGCTACTAAGCATGCTATTCCAGTAGCCCACTATTAACGTTACTTGAAGCTACAACGGTAGCAACGTGGTGTGTGCTATAAGTGCCATGTAGCTTACACTCGCACTACACGTGCAGGCCCACGCACACACAGACATGGTACACAATAATGTTATGATGTTTGACTGTTTTCTTTATGTCTTGGATATGGGCATTAATAACTAGGCTACTGTAAGATGTTAGTGTAAATGATACAATGCATAGCGTTATGATGCAAGGGGATGATTTGGATGACTGTACTGAACTTATCAGGTCTAGTACCTTTGTTCTACACACACACGCAGGCACCCGTGTGCACTCATACATGTGCACGTGTGCACATATACACACGCACGCGCACACACACACACACACACACACACACCCACACAGTTTAATGACAGATATGCAGTTTAGTTTTGTGTTTGTAGGATTGCATATGTTATGATTCAGATGCATAGCTGATGGAGATTGGAGTGAGCACGATTTATTCACCTGTTGCCATTTTCATATATGTTCACAGAATAAAAGAAGTAAATGTGTTGCCGCCTCCTGTGAGTCATCCTTGGGGTAAAAGTGTAACATATTTTGGTGCCGAAACCCAGGAAAACAACTGACAAGATGGGCCTTGCTGAACTCCAAGATGAAGTGGGCATGAAGCTGCGCACCCTGAAGAGAGAGAGCGTCATTCAGGTATGCTTGCATGCTAAATGCCTTGTGGATGAGGATGAGGCAAAGAGCAAAAACAACTTTACATTGCTGAAGCTTCTTGATAACAAAGTGGTTTCAGTATCAGAGGCCGAAGAGACTGACAACGCATGTCAATTCATTGTTGATTTGATCGCTATCATTGACAAAGAGGCAGGTCGGGCTCCTTCTAAAAATAAAACTGACCCGAGTAAACCCTCCCCTAGTCCCATGCCTGAAGTGACGATAAAAAAAGATTACAAGATCTGGGGACAAATTGGTGACTGTGCACAAAAAGATAAGTTGTCATACACAAACCTGCTGCACCAAATTAATGCTGGATTGCGAAAGGGATACTCAGAGAATGACATTGTTGAAGCTGTAATTAGGGCCATAACGCCTGGGCTGCCATTGAGGAGTATGCTTGAGACAAAGAGTAATCTGACTCTAACTGAGCTAAAGACGATCCTAAAGGGCCACTATAAAGAGGAAAACACATCAGATTTATATCAGCAGCTTGTTAATCTGTCACAGGACACCAGAGAAACAGCCCAAAGTTTCCTCTTCAGAGCTATTCAGCTTAAAGACAGGCTTCTGTTGGCTTCAGAGGATGAAGAAATAGAGCAATACAAACCTGAGTTGGTAAAAAAGAAGTTCCTTCGCACAGTATTCACTGGGCTACTCAGTGAATCACTGAAAACACAATTACGAGAGGTCTTAGCTAACCAGTCAACTAGTGATGGGCAGCTGATTGAAAAGTTAAATGAAGCTACACAGTTAGAAGATGAATGTAGTCAAAAAATGAAGTCAAGCTGAAGGACAGACAGAGTGGCAAGGTAAACAGAGGGAGCCAGCCATTAACAGCACCAGTAGCTCCACCCAAGTAAATGAAAAAAAAGAGAGGAAAGAAATGGAGTCTATCCGAGAGAGTCTACTGGAACTCAGGGAAGAGATAAGAGCGGAACGCAGAGCAGAACGTGCAGAGATGGCAGAGCTGAGAAAAATGGTTGAAGCCTCCATGCACATGGGTTTTGCACGGCCACAACAATCAGCAATCAAAGCATGCTATACATGTCAGCAAAAGGGGATGGAAGTTACCTGTCAACATTGCTTTAAGTGTGGCCAAGGAGGTCATTTCTCCAGGGGATGTCTGGGGCAGATACAGCAACATGGAACAGAGGCACCAGGGACGAGTGCTCAAACTAGCAGCCCCTACCAGATACCCCCAAGGGATAGACCAAACACTGCAAAAAGAACAGACAACCACCAACCCAGGCCTTCAGGAACACAAAATGTCACCTTATCAAAGGTAGGATATCTGGGACCAAAGAGCCAAAAGAAACTGTTGAATGTCATTGGAGAGAGATGCTTGGTCCAGTGCTACTTAGATAATGTCCCTACAGCGGCACTATGGGACACTGGTGCCCAGGTGAGCATAATCAATGAGGAGTGGAGACAAAAACACTTACCAAACACAGCCGTCAGACCATTAGCAGAGCTGTTAGGGTCCTCTACGGTGAGTGGGCAAGCTGTAAACCAAACCGAAATCCCGTTCTGTGGGTGGGCGGAAGTGATGTTTAAGTTGGAACCAGAACCAAAAGCGCAAAGACTGTTAAAGGTCCCCATACTTGTCTGTCCTGATCCAAGAGTAGCTGAGGAGCCCATTATTGGCTACAATGTCATAGCAGAAGTGATCCGACATTGTGCTGAGAGTGGAGAGCCAGCTTCAGCAAACCAGTTGGTGCAGGTGTTAAGCTTGGCTTTCTCCCTGAATAGGGAAGGCGCTGAGACATTGATACAAGTGGTAGAAGATGATGGTAGCAGCGTGTCAACGAAGACAGTGAAAGTTGGCAAGGTAAGCGTACGTCTTCCACCAGGGCAGATCACCTTGGTGCCTGGCCGCATACACACTGGGACACAAGAGAACGACAAAGTGATGCTGTTCATCCCTGAGCGTAGACTAAACTGGCCAGAAGGTATAGGTGTGGATGAAGTGCTGATAACCCTACGGAAAGGTAACTCATGTCGCACACTTATTCCCATTGTGAATGACACCAAACACGAGGTTGTGCTGGAGAAGAGGACTCCATTGGGATACCTGGAAGCATTAAATGGGGTCTACCCAGCTGACAGGGAAGAGGAAAAGTGGAACAAGCCTCATGTACATAGCACTAAGCTGCCAATCGAGCGTCAGGAAACTACTGTGGGGGAACACATGCCTGTTGAGGAATGGGACCCACCAGTACCTCTAGACCACCTGACAGAGGAACAAAGAGAAAAAGTGAAGCAGGTACTAAGAAAGGAATGTAACGCGTTTGCTCGAGACGACTATGATATTGGCTGCATACCCTCTCTACAAATGCGCATCACCCTCAAAGACCCAGCACCAGTGCAGCGAACATATATATCAATACCCAAGCCACTACACCAGGAAGTGAAACAGTATGTTCAAGACCTGCTCAACAGAGGATGGATCAGGAAGTCAAGGTCACCATACTCTTCGCCAGTGGTGGTGGTAAGGAAGAAAGATGGGGGACTGCGACTATGTTGTGATTACAGAGAACTAAACCGGAAATCTGTACCAGATAGACACCCAATACCCAGAATCCAGGACCTCTTAGACAGTTTGTGTGGGAGTGCATGGTTTTCCGTGCTGGATCAAGGGAAAGCGTATCACCAAGGATTCCTGAATGAGGACAGCAAGCCGCTCACAGCCTTTATCACACCCTGGGGCCTCTATGAGTGGAATCGCATTCCATTTGGGCTTAGCTCCGCACCTGCCGAATTTCAGAGAAGCATGGAGGAATGTTTGATAGGACTGAGGGATGAGATTTGTCAACCATACCTTGACGACAATTTAGTCCATAGCCGGACATTTGAAGACCACCTAGTCCACCTTCAGATGGTACTTCAAAGGTATCAGTGGCATGGGGTAAAATTAACAGCAAAAAAATGTGAGGTATTCAAGAAGAGTGTGAGATTTCTAGGGAAGTGGGTGTCAGAGGGAGGCTACACCATGGACCCGGCAGATATAGAACCTGTACTGGCATTAAAAAAGAAAAGACCTAACACTATTGGGGAACTACGACAGTTGCTGGGTTTCCTGTCATATTATCGTCCATTTATTCAGAACTTCTCCAGACGTGCCAAGCCACTGTATGATCTCCTGGTAGTGAACATTCCTGACAACCAAGCAGAGACATTGCAGAAGGGTAGGCCACAGGGAAGAAGAGGCAATACCGGAGTGAAACAGGTCGGCCAGTTGTCAAGTCGAACACCAATCGAATGGTCCTCCGTACACCAGCAGACTGTTGAAGAGCTAGTAGAGTGCCTCACCAACCCGCCCATCCTCGGTTACCCCGACCTCAACTTACCTTTTGTCCTACACTGTGACGCATCACAGGAAGGCCTAGGGGCAGTCCTCTATCAGCGGCAGGAAGGGCGGATGGTGGTCATTGGGTATGGCTCCCGCACGCTGACACCTGCTGAAAAGAACTACCATTTACACTCAGGGAAGCTAGAGTTTCTAGCCCTCAAATGGGCTATCTGTGAGCGGTTTAGAGACTACCTGTTTCATGCAGAATCTTTTACTGTATACAGACAATAATCCGCTTACTTATGTGCTCCACAAAGCCAAACTGAATGCAACTGGACATCGGTGAGTGGCAGAACTGGCAGATTACCGATTCACGATCAAGTACCGCCCAGGCCGGGTAAATGGGGATGCTGATGGCCTATCAAGAATGCCTCTGGATAATGAGCAGCTGGAAAAGAAGTATACAGAAGAAGCAAACATGGATACTGTGTATGCCACATTAGAGGGAGTGTTGATGCAAAGGGAGCCCATACCAGTGTGGATCAATACCATGACACCTTCGATGCAAGATACCCCTCACCAGTTTACTGAGAATCAATCCCTTTCAGCTATTCCCCCTCAAGAAATTAAACATGCACAGGAACATGATGAGGTGATTGGATGTGTCCTAGAGTATTTAAAAAGAGCTAAACCACCATCGGAGAAGGAAAGAAAAGAAGAGGGCAGGGAAGTGCTGGCACTATCCAGAGAGTGGGGACGGCTGAGGACTGATGCACATGGTGTCCTATACAGGAAGACCCCAACCAGACTGCAATTAGTTCTGCCCCGGGAATACAGGAAGCTGGTGCTTGAGGAGCTGCATGAGAAGATGGGGCATGTTGGGGTAGAACGAACATTGACATTGATTAGGGACCGGTTCTTCTGGCCAGGAATGCAGCAGGAAGTAGAACACTACGTAATGCATGCCTGTGTGTGTCTGAAAAGAAAAAAACCGACTCGGCCAACCAGAGCTCCAATGGGGGTAATTACATCAACATACCCTTTCCAATTAGTGTCAATTGACTTTCTCCACCTTGAACACTGCAAAAACGGATATGAGTACATTCTGGTGATCATGGATCACTTTACTAGGTTTGCACATGCCTATGCAACAAAAAATAAGTCAGGTAGAACAGTAGCGGAGAAGCTATTTGAAGACTTTGTGCTCCGATTTGGGTTCCCTACAAGACTGCACCATGACCAAGGACGAGAGTTCAACAACAAGTTATTGCAACGGCTGAAAGAGTTGAGCGGCATTCACAGTTCCAGGACAACTCCCTATCACCCCCAGGGAAACGGCCAGGTCGAAAGGTTCAACAGGACACTCCTGGCAATGCTGCGAACGCTGACTGATGAAGAAAAACAAGATTGGAAGAGACATCTGCCAAAAGTGGTTCATGCGTATAACTGTACGCGGCATGAGGCCACAGGATTCTCACCATTTTTCCTGTTGTACGGGCGTTCCCCTCGACTACCTGTTGATCTGATGTTTGGACTGAACCCCAACACTGAGGAGGAGACACTTGACCAATATGTGCGAAAATGGAAGGAACGGATGAAGGAAGCCTATCAAGTAGCTGCAAAGACAGCAGCTAAAGAAGCAGGAAGAGGGAAAGCACACTATGACAAGAAGATGTTTGGAGCAGCGCTCAAACGAGGCGATCGAGTTCTAGTGAGGAACCTCCAGGAGCGAGGGGGGCCTGGGAAATTAAGGTCATACTGGGAAGATAAAGTGTATGTCGTGGCTGAGAGGAAACATGAAGGTCCGGTATATGAGGTCTGGCCGGAAGATGGGAAGGGTCGAAGAAAAGTACTTCACCGAAACTTGCTTTTGCCGTGTGACTCGCTCCCCCTTGAAAGAGCGGAAGTAGGAGAAAGAAGGCAGCCTCGATACAGAAAAAGATTGAGAAAAAAAGAGACAACAGCTGTGAGTGAGTCAGAGGAGGTAGAGGGAGACATCGTAGTAACCTATCGATTCAGGCCTCATGAGCAAGAGTGGCCACTAACACATGAAGAGTCTACTGCAGAGCTTCTAGACCCAGCGCCAGTAGAGGATGAAATGGCAAAAGGCCAGAACAATGAATCAACAAATGATGTAGTGACTGATGATGCATTGTCCACTGAAAGAGAATGTGAGAGTCTGGAGGACACCACAGGATCAGACCAGAGTATGGACGAGCAAGAGGAGCATGAGACTGGGAGGCCACGCAGAGAAAGGAGACCAACTAGAAGGTTTACATATGAGCGTCCCGGAGAGCCTTCACTAGTCAGCATCAATCAGGTGATGTTGGAAGGAAAGTTGGGAATGAGGTGGCTCTGTAGGCCTTTGGAGATCGGGCCCATAGTAACAACAACAGTTCTCAACCCGGAACTGTCCGCCAGAGACTGTTTGCTACTGGAAGCCGGGGTTCCTGGACAGCCAATGACCACATGGACTGTGGGGCAGCCATGGTCTGAGAGACCATGTGAGGCTGCTGTGCAGTCGTGGCCCGCAGAACCACTATGGACAGTTACGCAGCAGTCATGGTCCCAGGGACCATTTACAGCTGCTGAGCAGGCATTGCCTGAAAGACTAATATGGACTGTTGAGCAGCCATGGCTACAAGGACCATATTGGTCTGTTTACCAGTCATGAACTTACATGACTGTAATGGACTGTTGACCATGGACTACAGAACTGCATAACTGA
The DNA here is from genome assembly GCF_046254945.1 of Alosa pseudoharengus. NCBI lineage: Eukaryota > Metazoa > Chordata > Actinopteri > Clupeiformes > Clupeidae > Alosa > Alosa pseudoharengus. The sequence goes on along the minus strand of NW_027468718.1, from coordinate 11,147,731 downwards.
CTAATTGAATATGCTATCTACGGACAGCCAATGCCCTCAAGGACTGTTTAACTGCCATGGTCCCAGGGACCATGTTTGGCTGTTGGGCAGCTGCAGCCCAAAGGACAATGCTGGACTGTTAAGCAGCCCCAGTCCTAGAGACTTTAAAAAAAAAAAAAATGTCTGGGCAGTGAAAGCCCAAAGGACTACGATAGACGGTTTTGGGCCATGGTCCTGACTTGGGACTATGACTGCTTGGGGCCTAAGTGGTTCCTGAGTTTCTGTGCCAGCAGCAGGAAATAGACATTGTAACAAGTTTGTATACACATTGTCACAATTGTAAATGTCGAGGGCGCCATTTCTTTTAGTGGGGGCGAGTGTAGCAACCGCAAATATTGTTTTTGTTAAAAATGTTGATTGTTTGTTCATGACAGTAGAAAGGGTAAAATTACAAATAGTAGAATGGATTAGGAAAAGAAAGATTACTAACCTGTAATAGAACAAGGGGAAAATATTTATTTTTGAAAAGTACTTTCTGACCTATGACCTCTGTGGGAACGTCAACTGCGCTATTCAGATGCATAGCTGATGGAGATTGGAGTGAGCACGATTTATTCACCTGTTGCCATTTTCATATATGTTCACAGGTAAGGGGCTTGAAACCATGTTAGAAGTCAATAGTAAGTAGATAACTAGATGAGATACAGATAAATACTCATGGTTGTTTTGGTTGTTGCTATATTTTGAGTTTAATGCAGGTGGGAAATGCACTGTGTTGACATGACTAAGTGAGATTAGACGGTAAGGAATATGTTGTTACCAGCGTGTCCGCTAGCATGTAATATCTTCTAGAAGCAGGTATATGTACTACTATTGTGAGGTTTCACTCTTTCTCTTATGTTATTACCGTTTCTGTTACAATTTGTATAAATGATTAATGAGTGTCCTGTATAGAAAATGTGAATAAGCTCGCGTGAGTTCGCTACTAAGCATGCTATTCCAGTAGCCCACTATTAACGTTACTTGAAGCTACAACGGTAGCAACGTGGTGTGTGCTATAAGTGCCATGTAGCTTACACTCGCACTACACGTGCAGGCCCACGCACACACAGACACGGTACACAATAATGTTATGATGTTTGACTGTCTTTATGTCTTGGATATGGGCATTAATAACTAGGCTACTGTAAGATGTTAGTGTAAATGATACAATGCATAGCGTTATGATGCAAGGGGATGATTTGGATGACTGTACTGAACTTATCAGGTCTAGTACCTTTGTTCTACACACACACGCAGGCACCCGTGTGCACTCATACATGTGCACGTGTGCACATATACACACGCACGCGCACACACACACACACACACACACACACACACACCCACACAGTTTAATGACAGATATGCAGTTTAGTTTTGTGTTTGTAGGATTGCATATGTTATGATTCAGATGCATAGCTGATGGAGATTGGAGTGAGCACGATTTATTCACCTGTTGCCATTTTCATATATGTTCACAGAATAAAAGAAGTAAATGTGTTGCCGCCTCCTGTGAGTCATCCTTGGGGTAAAAGTGTAACATTAGCACAATGTAAAAAGAAAATATTTTCAATTTTACATGTTTCTTCAAATTTACTTTTTACAGTGACAACACCATTATTTGCACCACTGAACATTCAGGGAGTGGAGATTGTGGTGGTATCAGTCTACAAATACCTGGGTGTTCACCTGGACTGGACACACAACATAGATGCCCTATGCAAGAAGGACCAGAGTCGTCTCCATCTACTTAGAAGACTGAGGTCTTTCAGTGTGTGCAGGCCACTGGTAAGAACTTTTTATGACTCAGTTGTAGCTTCTGCACTTTTTTACCGTCTGTCGGGGAAGTGAGAGCTCTGAGAGGGACAGAAAGAGGCTAAACAAGCTGGTAAGGGGCGCTGGCTCTGTTATTGGCTGCTCTCTGGACTCCATTGAGGTGGTGGGCAAGAGTAGGATGTTGGATCATCCATCACGGCCAATTCTACTCTCCCCCTGTACGGGCCAGTGCTAAGCAGCTCTTTTAGCAACAGACTGCTGCCCCCATCTTGTAAGAAGGAACACTACCGCAGGTCTTTCAGTCTATCTGCCACCAGGCTCTTTAACACCGCTGTCATGAAGCACTGCACTGTTATACCACCATCATGAAGCGCTGCACTGTTATACCACCATCATGAAGCACTGCACTGTTATTATTTAGACTCTATAATACCACCATCATGAAGCACTGCACTGCTATTATTTAGACTCTATAATACCACCATCATGAAGTGCTGCACTATCATTATTTAAACTCTCTCTGTACTATTCTATTATTTTCTACATTTTATTTTGTTATTAATTTAATTTAATAATTGTTTAATATATTTATTAAAGTTTTATCTTATCTTGTAATGTCAGTGTATGGAAAGGGAATATTACCGACTTGATTAAGCTTAATATGGGAATATGAAAATCCAGCACTGCATCAACCACATTTATTGGCACCCCTGGTAAAGATAAGTAAAATACAAAACAATCATCTCTTGGTGTTTATCTTAGTTTCACAATAAACCTAAGAGGAAAAGTCCAGTTTTGAAGGGAAGCAAATGTATTCTGAGAAGAAAAAGTAGAAATATAAATCTTTGGTTTATATAGCCTACTCCACAAAATATAAAATACATTTGTTTTTAAGACATTCCATCTGAGGGTGTTTTTTGTTTGTGTACATATTTTGGGATGGGGGAACCTAATGATATGGGTGTCAGCTGCACATAGAAGTGTGTGTGTGTGTGTGTGTGTGTGTGTGTGTGTGTGTGTGTGTGTGTGTGTGTGTGTGTGTGTGTGTATGTGTGTAAAGTGACATATTATGGGATGGGGGACCATATGGGCGTCTGTGAGCTGCACACAGAGGCAGCTGAGGACCAGGAGGGGACGAGGGTGATGTGGGGACCTGGACACAACATGGGGCCTGATCAACCTGGACACAACATGGGGCCTGATCAACCTGGACACAACATACACAACATGGGGCCGGATCAACCTGGACACAACATGGGGCCTGATCAACTGATCAACCTGGACACAACATGGGGCCTGATCAACCTGGACACAACATGGGGCATGATCAACCATGGGGCCTGATCAACCTGGTGACGTGTTGCCAGAACACCGACCGTATGGACCACAGAGCAGTAGCACAAAATCAATACGTCTTACAAGGCGAAAACGCAGAAAGGCTAGATTCAGCGCTAGCTATCAAGGTAATCTCTCTGATCTAGAAAATATGATTAGACAAATTAGGAAAGAAACTGACCAGGAATTGAATCGTAATGTTAAACCAATTACTTTGCAACCTACTCTTGAATTAAGATCACCTGAAAGCGTGGAAGTGAATGAATGTGTTGAAGCAGATGTTGAACAATGTGCAGGATTACTAAACCAGATCACCCTGACCTCAGAAATAGTTGATGATTATTGAATATGAATAAAAGAATGGAAAATGAACCATAACTGCAAACGATGACCTCATAATAAATAATAAAGTGCGATGAATGAAATGTATCATTACAAGTATTTTAGTAGCCTGACCTTGCAAAGTCTAGGGAATTATGCATGTAAAGAATTGTATGTGTCAAACTGTGAAATGGGTAAAGTGCCTTAAACTGTTTAAATGGATAGCATTGTGTGAAGAGTTAATGCTGTAAGTGTTTGTAACCTGTAAGAATGTAACCGAACTTTCTTGATGACTGTAAAAGTTTATGTTGCTAAATGTAATGTGTCACATGGTTATAAATGCCATTGAATGTAAACTGTTTGTGTAACCTCTGGAAACTATCTGTAAACCTGAATGTAATGTATCATCTCCGAAATGTAACACGGAGAAGTATGTTAATGCGTGTCATCTTAAATTGTTGGGTAAGATCAGTGACTTCTAGAATGTATTAGCTGCCGTGAGAATATTCCCAGCTATATTCCCAAGCTGCCGTGAGAATATTCCCAGCTATTGTGGGAACCTACTAGAAGGTTCTAAACTGTCGTGGGAAAATAGGATTGATTTGTCTCAGGAATGTGTGGGGGAGGTCAAGTCTATCTAGTATAAATAAGGGTCGTACTAAACGAACGAGGTTGCTTCTTCTTTTTTTTCCTTCCTTCAACTCGTTGGGTTTTTGCTTTATGATGTCGCGTGCGGTTGTTAGAATTCGTCCTCCGAAATTCGTTGAGAAGCAAAGTGTTGGACGTCGTGCCAGGCTGAGTCGTGGACCGAAACTCCATGGAACCTGTTGCAGATATCAGACCTGCTACTCCGACAGAGAGTGACTGCAGAAGACAATCAGCTGACTTTTTCCCTTTTTTGAGGACTTACTTTTTTTCCTTATATTCTCTTTTTTTCCATTAGTGGATTTACTATTTTCCTATTTTGTGGATTTACCATTTTTTATTGTAATCTCTTCTCCATTTGTGGATTTACTATTTTCCTATTTTGTGGATTTACTCTTTTTACATTTTCTACAACATTGTAACCTGCAAGTGGATATTACGCCGCATTTTGTTAACATCACCAAAGTGCTGAAAAGTAAAGAACTCATTTAACCTTGGCATCCTACGGAGCCCTCCGGGTGACATGGGGAAAAAAAAAACATGGGTTAGAAAAAAAAAAAAAAAAGTAGTGGGGAAAAAAAACATGAGGAAGAAAAAAAAAACAATGCACTTTTGCGGGATCTCATTTCGGGATCTCGCAAAAAGTTTTGCGAGATCCCGCAAAAGTTTTGCGAGATCCCGCAAAACTTTTTGCGAGATCTCGCAAAACTTTGCGAGATCTCGCAAAACTTTGCGAGATCTCGCAAAACTTTTTTTCTACTTTTGGAACTTGCTGGGCTTCCTACTTGACCCCAATAGGCCCACAAACCACTACCGCCAGATGGCAATCGTATCATGATACTATGATTGCTCTATCACTGTTGCGTGTTGTGGGTTTTCTGGACACATTACATAGGCCTATGACACGAGGGAGAGGGAGACACCTGCGTGCAGACATGCACACACGCAGGCGCGTAGCAAGCGTGGGGGATGTGGGTGTTATAATGTACACAGTTTTGCTGGAACACGATTATATCCCCCACACTTTTTGTCAGATTAAATTGAAAGTAAAATATGGAAATAAACGCTCCCGTAAAGAGTTGGAACCGTATCTATAACGAACACACAGAGACACAAATAGGTCTGTTGATTTGATTGAACGGTCATCCAGCCAATCACACCAAGTTAGGTGAAGAACCAGAGCCGCTCTGATCAAATTCAAAGTGTACGTCTTTCAAGGCTGCTGCTTGGGTCTGCATTGTAACGTCTGCAGTGAGCAGATTTCAGATAGGATAGAATTGAAATGATAATTGTTACCGCATTATGCTAATTTAGTAAATCAAAATTCACTGTCTGACTGACAGTTTTTGCCACAATGCAGGGAGTCAAAGTGAAAGCGGGGTGCGTGCACCAAGGCACCTGTTTCTGCAGGAAAACCTTTGGCTACTGTTCTCAGAGCATTATGCTTTCTCTGCCTATGATCTGCAGCTTTTCTCAAACTATGGGCCTCCTCAACAATGAACCTACTACTGCTCCACGTAGCCGCGAAATTAAGTTATGCCCGGTGCTTCACACATCTGCTCATTTGCAGCATATAGTGAATGGCTACTTGCGAACGTTGTGGATTACTTGCGAACATTGTGGATTACTTGCGAACACTGTGGATACTTGCGAACTCTGTGGATTAGGCTACTTGCGGACTCTGAATTATCTCTGGACACTTACGGTCAGTCTCATAATGCTCCAGGCTGGAGCTGCTGTACGGACTAAACCAGTACTTTCTTAAAGCCGGTCATAGGACCCTGTGATCTAGCTCAGTCTATTGATTGCCTTGTTATTGCAGTCTAGTGTGGCCTACTGTGTGTGTGTGTGTGTGTGTGCGCGCGCGTGTGTGTGTGTGCGCGCTTTGAGTTTAGCCCCCGGCCGGGGTTAATGGCCAGTCCCTTCCCCTAGTTTAACTCGGCCATAGAGAGGGCTAGTTTAAGCGGGTTGTATGAATGCGGGGTGGTTGTGTGTGGGAGGTAGTGGTGTATTAATTAATTCTTGTGAATAAACTGTGAAAAGTAAATCCCGAGTTGTGTGTGTGTGTGTGTGTGTAACTCCTCCTCCGACTACCAATAACATAATTACAATACTTATTCATTTGGTGCCATCAACTATATAGACATAGCCCAGTCAGCACACATACAGTACGTCTCCAAGACGCTTGGAAAGGAACAGCTTACATCGCGTTCCATTTAGAACGTTTTATTTGATCTGATCTTACAAACGGCGGCGTCAAGACACATTTGAGTTCTACATCGGAGATAGAACGCTTATGATCGATCATGCAATGTGTGCGTCCCTGCAGCAAGTGAAACTGGAGGTAACGTGGGCTAGAAGCAACACTAGTTTAAACAAAACGTGGCTTCCTGTAACTATCAATGGAAAAATACATAGAAACTGCTAATCATAATCTTTAAATTGACATTAATTAAGCTGGCTATATGCAACACAATTTATATATATTCCCTTTGCATATGTTTGGGTAGACTTCAAACGTTTTTGAATTTGAGCTTACAGTTCTGTGTCCTTTACATTTATTTAATAGGTATTAGTGATACCCAGGGTGCGATTTTGTGTAAAAAACAGAGGGGGGGGATTTTGAATATGTTTGTAACCCCCACCCCCCCCCAAAAAAAAAAAAAATGAACGAACGAATAATTTCATAGCTAATAATAGCCTATATTAATTTTGCCAACTTTGTAACATTTACCTTTAGCTTAGTTTTAGTTTACCGTTGTGTATGACTTTAAACAGCGAGTGTGCTCAGCTCCTCTAATGCAGGGTTGGACTACGTTTTGAGAAACATACAAATTCACCTTGTTCTTGACCCATCTGAAATGACTCCTCTACTTTTGCTGCCTCCATCCTTTCTGTATTTGTTATGTAAAATGTTGTATATGATGACACTGAAGTCTTGAGTTAGTGAATTGGCTAACAGTGTTAGTTGGTATACAAATAGCCTACACATTGCGCTACACGCTGCGTAGGCTGCGTGCATTCTCTCTCCTGCAGATTTGCGTTCAGTAGCCAAGTGCGTAATATTGTAAAAGTTGAAAAAATAAATGTGTTTATTGAAGCCTACAGAAAATAAATAGCTTACTATCATACTGTCAGTTAATTGGCTACAGTGCAGTGAAGAGTTTGGAGAGAAGTTATAGGGCAACTTGAAGTTTTATGAAAATAATTTACGAACCAGAATATATGGGCCATAAGCTTCTATTTCTTGCAGCTGTTAAAACACCCGCTAGATAGTTTAAATACCCGCCACCAACATTTGTTTTTGCTGTACAGATTATTTCTGTAAGTTATTTGTCTACTAGGCCTAGCCTACTGGCTGATTTATCAAACGAGTGCTTTCTCGTTCGTCCTCCGCAAACTACTAGGTGTTTAAAGTAAGACGATATGCTGCTCTGAGCGCGTTTCATGTTTGGTTCAGCGCTGTTTTCCCTGCGGAAGTTCCCGCACTAAAATGTTGAGAGGGACTGAAAATGTTACAATGTTTTTGTGTTCGATGACATTCAGAAATGTCGTCTGCCCGAATGCTACTGAATAGCCTACTCTGATGTATTGACACTGAAGATCGCTAGATTTCAAGAGTTTAAGTAGGCTAGCAGTTAAGTTGCATTCATCGCTATCAAGGGGTTTAATCCTTGTCCCCACCAGAGATAAAAATAATTTAGCAGAGGTAGGGATAGGAAAACCAGAGTTGGGGAAATCCTCACCATCCCCCCCTACAAATCGCACCCTGGTGATACCTCGAAATTAGGCTGCTGTCTGTTAGGCAATTTATTGTAGCCTGCTGTGTGTGCGTGTCTGCACTCAGGTGTCTCCCTCTCCCTCCCTTGTCATAGGCCTATGTAATGTGTCCAGAAAACCCACAACACGCAACAGTGATAGAGCAATCAGAGTATCATGATACGATTGCCATCTGGCGGTAGTGGTTTGTGGGCCTATTGGGGTCAAGTAGGAAGCCCAGCAAGTTCCAAAAGTAGAAAAAAAGTTTTGCGAGATCTCGCAAAAGTTTTGCGGGATCTCGCAAAAGTTTTGCGGGATCTCGCAAAAGTTTTGCGAGATCTCGCAAAACTTTTTGCGAGATCTCGCAAAACTTTGCGAGATCCCGCAATGAGATCCCGCAAAAGTGCATCGTTTTTTTTTTCTTCTTCATGTTTTTTTTTTCCCACTTTTTTTTTTTTTTTTTTTCTAACCCATGTTTTTTTTCCCCATGTCACCCGGAGGGCTCCGTAGCATCCAATTCTTCAAGCAGTATTTTTTGTCTTTTCTAGGTTTTTCTACGAATTCCCGCAGGAGGGTAAGATAACTGGTTTCTTCTGTGGTTATTCATCTGCTCTTTCTAAGACTTGGGTTAGTTGGACTTGTGTGCTGCTGGACGGTAACAAAATCTCCATCCTTATAAAACCTGAGCAAGAAGTAGCCTATAACCTGTGTCTCTAGATAAATTCTAGGGTCAAACATCTTCGCACGTTAGCCAACTGTTCTAGACCTAGGCGTAGTCGCTCCTTATTTTATAAACATCTCAATAAATCCACCACGGAAGCCTGATCAACTTCCAAGGGGGATATTTAAAAATAGGAGTAAATAGGTTATCTGCGCCGCAGAGGGAAGACGTGCGACTTCACTCGACAGTAGGTCCCTGCTATCTACAATAACCTCAAGGGGGTATCGTGGGTCTTAACCAAAGATTGTTAAGGCGGAGCAAGATACTTCGTCGTAGTTCATGTCTATGGGCGCGAAATTGGGATTGAATCCTGTCTGCATAAAGAGGCGTGTCAATGACGTATTGATGAGTGTACGTTGCAAACTGCCAAGAGCAGCAGCATAAATAACCGGCCACACCTGCTATAAAGTCGATTTTCTCCAGACTGGAATGCTCAAAAATGCTACAAATGTACCTGAAATGTTCACAAGAGTTTGAGGATCATGAAAACGTGCCCGAATTTGACATTCCTAACTCTATAGAACTAAGACCTTAGCATATGTGGTAAAATTCTGAGCTATGCCTATAGACTTCAATGGAGCAGTCGCTGCCTCTGCTCTGCATAAAGGGGGATTTTGAGCCCCCCCTCGTGCGATCCGGGTTCCCGGAAGTGTCTCCTGATGAAGTATCTTGCTCCGCCTTAACAATCTTTGTCTTAACTGCCTAGGCCTGGGGTTACGTCTGAGAAACGGCTGACATTGACTAGGTTCTGGGGGTTACCTGCAGGGGGCAACACACTGGACACAACATGGGGCCTGATCAACTGATGAATCTGGTGCCGTCATGAGTGTGCCGTCACTTGCCCCGCACATCAGCTCGACATAAAGACCCACACCACCTCATGGTCTAATGGCTTAAATGTATCTTTACACCTACTTCCTTATTTTTGAAATTGGCATCCATCTTGTCCCGTCCCCTCTCCATGCCCTGCTCCTGCTGCTGCAGCTGATTGGCTCTTGTTCTCCCTTAAGTTGGCCTACTCAGCGGTGGCAAAGTGCTGTGTGAAGTTGTACTGAAAACAATGGAATCTGATGCAGTCAGACATTGAAAGTCCAGTGCAGCACACTTACATCACATCAGCTCTCATGTGTGGAGGCCTTTACAGCCTCTCAGCACACTCACATCAGCACTCATGTGTGGAGGCCTTTACAGCCTCTGCAGTGCACCACACACACATGAGGCCTTTACAGCCTCTCAGCACACTCACATCAGCACTCATGTGTGGAGGCCTTTACAGTGCAGCACACTCACATCACATCAGCACTCATGTGTGGAGGCCTTTACAGCGTCTCAGTACACTCACATCAGCACTCATGTGTGGAGGCCTTTACAGCGTCTGCAGTGCACCACACTCACATCACATCAGCACTCATGTGTGGAGGCCTTTACAGCGTCTCCAGTGCACCGTTTGTCACTTTCTTTTACAAAGCAGGTGAAATTGATTCCCAACTGGACAGATTAATATCCCTGAAGTGTAATTGACTTGGTGTTATAATGTGATGATGAAGTCATGTGTTCCCTTTATTGTTTGAGCAGTGTAGCTACATAGTGCACAAAATGCCTCCAGTCCTCCTGTCAATGAAAGCAAATGCAGCTTACGTCTTTCTAGCACAAAATCATGCCCAGAATGTGTTGTGCCCAGAATGTATAATGACCAGAATGTATAATGCCCAGAATGTGTAATGCCCAGAATGTGTAATGCCGAGAATGTGTAATGCCCAGAATGTATAATGTCCAGAATGTGTAATGCTCAGAATGTGTAATGCATCCAAAGTACATCCTGCTGCTCTTAGTGCCAGTACTACTTTCCAACATGACACAGGTTCTCACGTCCTTCATGCCATAATGCTAATACGAATAGTCCTATAGGACTATTTAATATTAAATATTACTTCAAATTAGACCTTTAAGGTTCAGAACTCAAACATACCCAGTTCATTTTCCATATCCATGGCTACCTGGTTTAGGTTAATCTTTTTTAGGATGAACAACACAATATTGTTAGAATTGTTCAGGGTGTATGCTTGTACAATTAGGTCTAGAGTGTCGTCAGAATCACTTTTCTCCAGATTGCCCCTTGGGATTTTGCCCAAGTCATTTAAATGGTACTTGAACTTCTTGAACTGGGCGACTGTGAGCTTTCCCAGAGATTGTCTCAGTATATTCAAGATTGACTCCATCATAGTCTGGTATTTAAAATGAATATGCCATTGTTACGTCAATGCATATGTCAATGGTTCGCATCATACAATTCAATAATATCAAGATTGGAGGGGAGGGGGGCTCACTTGGAGGTTTTCTTTCCTATTTGTTCGTACAGCACTAACTGAGGAACCAACAAAAACATTATTTGCTTCACTTGACAGTAGATGAGATGACATTGGCATATTATAATATATTCTGTAAACAAAGGCACCCATGCATAACTTGTCTTAAAGGTACCAACCTTTGCGCAAACTAACCACATTGTCAGTAAGGAAACAATTAATATAAATACATAAATTGAAAACAATAAACAAGTTTGACGAAGCCTACTCACAATAATAGTTCATGGCAGACTCTTATAAACTGACCGAATAATATGTCAACAACTCCATTTTGCCAGTCTTTCTTGAAGGAGGATTAGCCAGGTGATGCAAATCACCTTTTATATCTTACAGCCCTAGTATGCTAAATTGAACTCGGAAGATCCATTTCCATTTAACCATAAAACGCCTACACTAAACATTGTCTCAAAAGGGTTTTACAATGCCCCAAATCGCTTTAAAAATGGGAATAAATCACCCTGACAGGTAATGACAAAAACATATTGACTCATAAATCTAGATGATGCAGTCAGGCATAACTATGTGCACCATCAACATACGTCATGTACAATGCACAACTAATTATCAAAGTAGGATTCCTAAGCTGTTATCATGATATTCACAGCACTTTGAAATTTAGTTTTTTTTTTTACATTTTCCCAGAAGTGTTGTGAGAATTGCTTTAAAAAAGCTTAAACTGTTTACCATGTTGTTAGTCGCTTTGGCCAAAAATGCCAAATGTCAGCCAAATGTAATGTCAAAACTGTACAAAGAGGGCATTAGACAACTGCACCCTTGAAAACCTCTAGAAACTTGTAGTTATTCATTACACATGCACAAACATTCGAAAACTTTTGTGTGACCTAACATGCAAATGGAAATTTCTACTCATCTGTGTATCTTTTCATTCATATCTTTTTGCTTTATCTCTATAATTACATATCCTATTTAGGATTAAACCCTAATTCAGTTTCTGCCTCCTGAGTCTTTCTGGTGGACTAAGTAGACATAAAGAACACTGTACCTGATCACCGTGATCCACACGTCTGAGTGTTCTGAATCCTGTAACAATGTGACAGACAATTGTGGAGAAGAGCAATAAAGCAACTGCGACCTCTCTCAGATTTGTACTCTCACATCTGACTTCATCAAGTGAATTCTTATGTTGTAGAAGTCCAGGTTTATATAAACAAAGGCACTTCCTCCACCCACTTCTCTTTTCACTTTGTCATGGTCAGAGCCTAAAAAGGTCATTCAAAGACAATTTAAAGGGTCATTCAAAACCATTCTTTGACATTTGAGATCCAGCCCTGGACTTCTCCCCTGACAAGCTGAAAGTCTATCTGCAGCAGGGTGACCCCTAAAGTCTTCAATTTCCAGTTATTTTTATTTTGATAGTGAGTGTCCATCTAGTGAACTACATCACTGAGTGTCCATCTAATGAACTACATCACTGAGTGTCCATAATGAACTACATCACTGAGTGTCCATCTAAAGAACTACATCACTGAGTGTCCATCTAACGAACTACATCACTGAGTGTCCATCTAGTGAACTACATCACTGAGTGTCCATCTAGTGAACTACATCACTGAGTGTCCATCTAATGAACTACATCCCTGATCACATCACAGATCCTATACGGCACACACTCTTTTGAACACACATTACTACACTTCATTCATCGATTCAATTCCATTATTATTCTGCTACAACTGTGTTGTGGGTGTGAAGACTCTCCTATTTTTACATTTCCTCTGATCACTGGGTGTGAAGATTCTCAACAACATTTGTTGCAAGAACATCATTTGTTTTGTGTTCTGAGTGGAAACGCTGTGGAAGTTGCCACCAGAAACATTCCCTCACCCTCTCAATCCTTTTGAAATATCATCCAAGGAGTTTATACATTTACAAACTCTGTATGACACTCTGTATGACAGAGCTTGTAAATGTCTCACAGAGATAAATGTATCACAGAGTATGAACACATGACTTATGTGACTCCTACAAATACTGATTTGGTTTTAATCACTGATGAATTCCTTATGAAGACATATTCAAGTAATAACGATATCTAGTCAATCTGACATTGTATCAGTGTATATTATGAATAAAAACATCATTATTGTATTCTGTTGATATTTCCATAAATTATCTTGTGTAATTGTGCTGATCTGGGTCGTGGTATCAGTAATGTTGTTTAATGTCTCTGTGGAAAACTCACAGTTCTTTTTGGTTATTCATCCCTCACATCACGTTTGGCTTCAGTAGTCCAAACCTTACTGCACTAAATTACAGCTTTCATCTGGTTATAAAGACAGACACTTACAATAATACATACATGCCGTTTTATTTGATTTATGTAATAATCAGTGTTGACTAGTGCAGGAGTTTGTGTTTACTGCAGTGATCTCAGTCTCTATAGTGCTGTTTAATCTCCAGCATTTCTGACCTCAGATCAGACAGCAGCAGCAGAACCAGCTGCACCTGTGCTGTGTTGCTGCTCTGCTACTGGAAACCTCACAGGTGAGAGAAGAGTGTAGTTACACAATAACCACCACTAGATGGCAGTATTGATACTGAGACTGTGCTGTGTTGCTGCTCTGCTACTGGAAACCTCACAGGTGAGAGGAGAGTGTAGTTACACAATAACCACCACTAGATGGCAGTATTAATCTCTCAGTGACATCTTTAAATGTAACTCATATGAAATGATGTACAAGTGTGCACAGCACAGGTGTTACATATACATAACCAATTTGCAAATAATTAAATAAAAGAAAACTAAATACATTTTATTTTAATGTATATAGCCAAATATCACTTGCGAAGTTCTAAACAGGAGAGACCAAGCAGAAATTTCCACATCATTTACTGAACTGGTATTCTGATGTGCTTGTGGCAAACAAACCATCATAGTGTAATAAATGATATAAACAAAAGCAATTATTTCAGAGGATTCTAAACACAGAACATCAGAAATTCAATTCAAGTACCCAGAAGACGATGCCTCACAGAACAGCTTGTTGCAGCAGTGCAGAAAAAACATAAATGGACAACACAGCAAAACCATCATCAAAATGTCTGCATGCATAAAACCAGCAACATAGAAAAACTGGCATGAAGTAATAAATGGCAAAACACCAGCAATTGACTGCAGTTACTGTGTGAGTGACTCATGACTGAACCCCACATGTCTCCATCCATCTCTGCATGTGGGCTCTTGTTCAGACAGAGACAGTTTCTGCTCTAACTGGGCTGCTCTACTGACACAGAGGCCTTCACTGCTACAATACTCAGAGGAGAGAGTTTACTGACATTAAAGTATGGAAACACTCTCTCAGTGAAAGTGTGTGTGAGTGTGCGTAGGTGTGTGTTATTATCAGGGTCAGAGAATGACAGCTCTCCTCTGTCCCAGTCCAGCTGCACTCTGATCCTCTGGAGTTTCTGCTGCACTGTGAGGAGAGTGGAGGGCTGTGGGGGAGCACATGCTCCATATTTACCATCGTTATACCCCACAGTCCACTCTCCACTCACATAACCATACTCTCCCTTCCTCGGGGCCGACTCTGCCTTCACCCCCACATTCCACACTCTGTTCTCTCCAACCTCCACATCCCAGCAGTGAGTCCCTGAGTTAAAGCCCTCAGAGCCCAGGACACTGGCATACCTATCAAATCTCTCTGGGTTATCAGGAAGCTGCTGTCTCTTATCACCAAGTCTCACACTGGTCAGATCCTCAGACAGGATGAGTATTGGGTGTGCAGTGTTGGGATCCAGAGTCACAGGAGCTGCAGAGAGAAAGAACACACACATGAGCTGAACACTGAGTGATGTGTGATGAGGATGTGAATGATGGTCATTATTAATAGTGGTGTTAGCAAGTGTAATGGCAGGAGAAGTAGTAACAGTGAAATGCTCTTTAGTCATCAGGATGAAGGATCACAGCTGTACAGGAGTGTACTCACAGGAGAGGGATGTTAGTGGAAGGGAGGATCATCACTGACCATTGTGTGTGTGTGTGCCTGTGTGTGTGTGTATGTGGTGTGTGTGTGCGTGTGTGTCTGTGTGGTGTGGTGTGTGTATGCATGCATGTGTGTGTGTGCGTGTGTGTGTGTGTGTGTGTGTGTGTGTTTGTACATGTCTGTGGGTGTGTGATTATGCCTCTGTGTGTGCATGTCTGTGTGTCTCTGTGTGTGTGAGTGGTGTGTGTGTGGTGTGCGTGTGTATGTGTGTGAGTGTGTGTGTGTGTGTGTGTATGTGGTCTGTGTATATGAGTGTGGTGTGTGTGTGCATGTGCATGTGTGTGTATGTGGTGTGTGTGTGTCTCTCTGTGTATGTGGTGTGTGTGTGTGTGGTGTGTGTGTGTGAGAGAGAGAGTATGCCTGTGTGTGTGTGTGTGTTTGTGTGTGTGCTTGTGCGGTGTGTGTGTGTGTGTGTGTGTGTGTCTGTGAGAGAGAGAGAGAGTCTGCCTGTGTGTCTGTGTGTGTGTGTGTGTTTGTGTGTGTGCTTGTGTGTGAGAGAGAGAGAGTCTGCCTGTGTGTGTGTGCGTGTGTGTGCTTGACTGTGTATATCTGTGTGTGGTGTGTGTGTGTATGTGTGTGTGTGTGTGTGTGAGAGAGAGAGAGATTGTATGCCTCTGTGTGTGTGTGTGTGTGTGTGTGTGTGTGTGTGTATGTGTGTGCTTGTGTGGTGTGTGTCTGTGTGGTGTGCTTGTGTGCCTGGGTGTGTGGTGTGCTTGTGTGCCTGTGTGTGTGTGTGCGTGTGGTGTGGTGTGGTGTGTGTATGCATGTGTGTGTGTGTGTATGCGTGTGTGTGTGCACGTGTGCCTTAATGCATGGGCTTACCTGGGCTTCAGCCCAGGGACCTCGACCAATAGAGGGCTTCTTAATAATAATAATAATAATAATAATAATAATAATAATAATAATCAATAATGAAAATAAACGGCCGTGTCCGTATTTGTGGGGTCATTACTCTTGTATAGTCCATTTTTATCCAAAGTTCTTTGTGGCAGTGAAACGATAGGCCTGGCAGGATTAACGCACCTTCTCCTTTACGTGGCAAAAATAATATTTATTGGTCCATACAGCAACGAAAGATGAATGAAAACTTGTTGTAAATTAGTCCACATCAAGGTCCTAACGAAATAACTGTTTACAGTGGTTTGTAAAAGAAAAGCGTGGTCGAAAAAATGTTTGTAACCAAGCTATCGCATTCAATGCCCCCTGACCTCAGGTGCACCTACCCCATATGCAGTCATGCCAACTACGTCACCCCTCGCTTGTGCACCCTTAAAGTGCTAAGCACAAAAATAAATAAATACATAAAAATAAATTATAATTCAAACTAAGTTATTGCAAGCATTCCAAACTAATCCAAACGAATTTCCCAATACATATAAATAATAACATTCAAGACTTTAACCAAGAAAATGGCTATAACAATTCTGGTTCAGTGTTCGAATTACTCCATCGTTTCCGGGGGGGCCCACTTGGGGGGGGGGGGGGGGGGTGAAATCTATGACATTATGAAATTCAGCCTAATAACAAAGGCTACTGTCGATTCATCCAATAGATTATAATAAGCAGGGTAGCCAGTTTATTAAAATGAAATATATGACATTATGAAATTCAGCCTAATAACAAAGGCTATTGCCAAAAATGAATCTGAGCAGAGCTAATTGTCAAATATTTTACGTGCACAACTGAACATCGCACAACTGAAAAAACTGAAAGTTAACACAAAACAGCTGTCTTTATCACGCCTACTGGAGATAGTCCCAAGGTGGCCTATTGGTCTCTTTCTGGGCATTTTTTCCCGTTTTCCAGGCAGTTGATGGACGATGCCCAGCCTTGAGCCATGATTTCACAAATGGCTCGGGTTGAACTGGACCAGGAGAAGCGCATTTAAGCTGCGCTCCCTTAAACGATTTCTGGCTTTGTCATCAATGTCATTAAGCGCAGAGAATCCTCTCTCGCATTCTGCCGAAGTAGGCTAGGTAAAAACGTGTTGCCTGCGATGACGAGTTTCTTCAGGCAGGACCCTTCCCTTGCCCCTTGCATTTTAAAGTCCCGATACTCCTCGACATACATTCCTTTTAACTTTTTCCACTGCTGCTAATTGCTTAATCGCTAAATGGCGTTTGTAACAAACGGAAGTTCGGGAGGAGCATGACGGAATTTGCCACGCCTCCTTCAATCAGACAGGTTATTTATTCGCAGTCTGCCTCTATCTGCCGAAGTTGCAGCATCGGGGTCACTCCGCTTGCAAGGAGAGCTACTCCGCGGACCATATCTTTAATTAGAGCAGAGTTGGATGTAGGATCGATTGCCCTCGTTTCGCAAGGAAAGCAGACCTACGTCGCCTTCTCCAACAATCAGTTTATCTTTCCTCTCCTACTATAGCCGATCAACCGAGCACCAGCGCCGCAGCGCGGAGCTCCGTTCCTCCGGCGTCTCCCCCTCTGTTCATGCAACATGTTTTTCAACTCCGCAAGTTATGGCAGCCCGCGTGCAGCCCTCTACCTTGTCTTCCGCTACTGCGGCCTCTTTCTCTATTCCTAAACAGCTTTCCCCCTGCTCACTCAACTCGCAAGTTATGGCAGCCCGCGTGCAGCCCTCTACCTTGCCTTCCGCTACTACGGCCTCTTTCTCTTTCCAGCTAATCAACCCTCCCCACTTTTCTCTTTGCCTACCTAGGGTGCTGGGCAACCTCCTCCCCCTCCCCCCGTAGCGACCGCGTCGCTACTTTTTCCCCTTTCCCCATCATCTCCCGACGGCGCGAACCGCGTTCGAGCCCGCGTTTTTTCCCCAGCCCTCTTTCCCTGGATTGGTGCCACCACCCTATAGGCTACCGTATCGGCATCTCATCTGAGACCATGTCTACATTTAATAGTAATACAATTTAATCTGTGGTGATCACAAAATGTATTTAAGGGAGCATCGCTTTAACTCAATGCCGGCGTTGGCCGTAAGACAGCTGATACACAGGAGCTGTTGCTCTGTCGCTTATTGTTTTTCGCCTTCCTCTGTGTTTATTGAGTGTCAGCATATTAAAGCCCTTCCCTATCTGACCAAGGGAGCACCTGCACCTGCGTGTAGCTCTGCCCTGTTCCTCTGAATCCTCTCTAATAATGTGTTGCTGCTCATCACTTCTCTTGCCGTTATAGCTACCGCAGTTAGCTACAGCAGCCTATTTTAATTGCTTAGGCCTTACTAGCCTACTAAACATTGGGGTGCATTAGATGTTGAACTTCACACCGCGCGTGTTTGGGCTGTCATTTTCAACATCTACTCTCTCCTGCAGCCCTATACAATTTGGCTAATTAGTTTTTCCATCGCATGGAAAGATCCCCCCTCCAGACTACGGACGCTCCGTTACTCGCTTTCAAACGCAGCTCAACGCTGTTCTAACGCAAATCGGAATCCCAGCAGGCCGTTACATATTTTATGGTGCAGCCACCAACGCGGCAAATAAACGGCCTGTCCGATCAAGCGCTCAAAACTCTCGCCCGTGGTCCTCCGACGCATATCACTCTTATATCAGATCAAGTCTCTCTGATCTGAGGGAATTAGCGCACCTCGCGCTCTCGCATCGAATTTGTTCGCGTGGTCCTGGCTATAGGGTCCCTCATCTTTAACGCATTTTTTGGGGTGTATTGCGGAATCCTGCACGACTCCTGCCTGCGCAGTTGACTCCTGCACGATCCCGCAAATCACTTCAGGACCCTGGCCAGAGACTTCGCCAAACATGCTTTTCTATTATGCTATATCTGTTTGCAAATTACGGATGTGAACTAGTGAAATGGCGTTTGTAACAAACGGAAGTTCGGGAGGAGCATGACGGAATTTGCCACGCCTCCTTCAATCAGACAGGTTATTTATTCGCAGTCTGCCTCTATCTGCCGAAGTTGCAGCATCGGGGTCACTCCGCTTGCAACCCACCACCTCCCCTACGCCTCCCGTCTTCCATAGTTCAAGAATAAGGGGGTGTATTGCGGAATCCTGCACGACTCCTGCCTGCGCAGTTGACTCCTGCACGATCCCGCAAATCACTTCAGGACCCTGGCCAGAGACTTCGCCAAACATGCTTTTCTATTATGCTATATCTGTTTGCAAATTACGGATGTGAACTAGTGAACAACGCTCTAGCAAAATTAATAACAACTCGATTCAGAGGAGGGTGAGATCGGACAGGACAGGGGGCTATTATGCGGAGCAGTGCCCCTGCAGTATGTGGGGGAAATACACATTGCAACCAACGGGGAAAATGTAGATTATCATAGTTACGGGTTGGCAACTTGACAATGAATGAGTGGGCCCCCTCTGACAGTGATTTCGAGCAGAACTAGTAGTGCCCTGGCCAGAACTAAGGGGGCTGGGCACTACCGGGCCCTATGGTAATTCGAACACTGCCCCCTCTGTCTTCTCTTCTAAAGTGTAACAAAATGTAACAATATCCTAATACATCCCAACTGGTGTAGAGGAGCTAGAGGAGAGGCTGAGACTGACTGACAAACTGGACCACTCTGGAGATAACGTGGGTAGGCTAGGTTAGAATGATATGACGAATGACGTGGATTCCTGTAACTGTCCATGAAAACAGAAGACATAGCAGGTAAATATAGCAAATGCCCTATGATAATGGAACACATTTATTTCACTCGTCTCGCTGGAGTGAACGCAGAACAGGGGCTGTTGTGCAAAGAAATTAATTAGTGATCTGCATCTCCGTTCACCAAAAGCTATGTTTGTGCTAACCCACTTGCACAAAACATAATGCATGAGATATGAGATATGTCTCTATATAGGGTAATTGTCGGGCAGTGAAGTTATAATGCACATGGTAGCCAATGTTCGTGTCACAAGAGCTGCTTGTTCTGTAGGTTAAAGGTAGTTTAAAAGTTTAAAAGTTCAAAAGTTTAAACACCC
The DNA here is from genome assembly GCF_046254945.1 of Alosa pseudoharengus. NCBI lineage: Eukaryota > Metazoa > Chordata > Actinopteri > Clupeiformes > Clupeidae > Alosa > Alosa pseudoharengus. The sequence continues at coordinate 11,127,875 of NW_027468718.1, read as the reverse complement.
CTAGGACCTATGTGTAGCCCATCTATTAACTGTCTTTACAGCCAGTGTTTAAATTTAAATTTAAACGCTTTGTGTTTGTGCAGTAGCCTATTTGATAAGCGGTCATAATAATGTATAACTAAAGGCAAACTAAGCAAATGTGTTATTTCAGAAGAGCTTATCAAACTGGTAGCTTCGTAAGACTCAATACCCACAAAGTAGCTCTCAGTTCAAAAAAGGTTGGTGACCCCTTTAATAGAGTGCATACTCAACCTCCCCCTCTACACACTCTGTAGTGTGTGTGTGTCTGTGTGTGTGAGTGTGTGTGTGTGTGGGTGCGCTTGTTTGGTGTGTGTGTGTGTGTGTGTGTGTGTGTGTGTGTGTGTGCGCTTGTACAGTATGGTGTGTTTGTGTGTATGTGTGTGTGTGCTTATGTGGTGTGTGTGTGTTTTTGTGTGTGTGTGCTTGTGTGTGTGTGTGTGTGTGTGTGTGTGTGTGTGTGTATGTGTGTGTACAGTATGTGTGCTTGTGTGGGGTGTGTGTGTGTGTGTGTGTGTCTGTGTGCTTGAGTATGTGTGTGTGTGTACGCGTGTGTGTGTGTGCATGAACTTGTATGGTGTGTTTGTGTGTACAGTATGTGTGTGTGTGCTTGTGTGGTGTGTGTGTGTGTGTGTTTTTGTGTGTGTGTGTGTGTGCGTGTGTGTGTGTCTGTGTGCTTGAGTTTGTGTGTGTGTGTGTGTGTACGCGCGCAAGTGTGTGTACGTGTCAGCGTGTGTGTGTGTGTTGTTTGTATGTGTGGTGTGTGTGTGTTTGTGTGTGTGTGTGCGCACGTGTGTGCGGTGTTTGTATGTGTGTGGTGTGTGTGTGTTTGAATCTGTGTGTGTGTGTGTGTGTGTGTGTGTGTGTGTGTGTGTCTGATTACTGGAAGTTGGATCTTCTCTGTTTTTCAGAGGGATACTATCAGTGAAGGACCCCAAGGACCCTCCTAAGATTGATTATGTGTGTTAAAAACAGTAGGCTACTCACTGTACTGAACAGTCTCCTGCATCTTCTCCCAGACTCTGAACTTCAGGTTGCCCAGGTGCTTTGCCACATTGATCAGAGCTCCTGAAACCCTCTCTGGATCCTGCAGTGTGCACTGGGCTCTGGAATAACATTCAGCAGTCAGTGCTGCTGTGTGTTTGGGTTCAGAACCACAGAGAAGAGAGAGAGACAGGAGGTAGATCACTCACCTTTCCACTGTGCTCTTGTAGTTCTGGGAAATAAGAAAAGAGAAAGTAGGTTAAACGTTATTGCTATAATAAGGTCTAAGGTCTTTTGCTACATTTTGGTCAATATTGAATGTTTAAATATACTATAGCACTGTTTTTATTTTTGTTACAGACTGACCAATTGACACAATACCGAAAAGATTCTAATCAAGCACCTTCTGAGGAAAGGTTATTAGGCACACACACACACATACACACTAGGGATCGACCGATATGGATTTTTTAGTGCCGATACCGATACCGATTTTTTTCCATCAGCCTAAGCCGATGACCAATACAGGCTGCCGATTTTCTTGAGCCCATATTTGGAGCCGATACTGCTTTTATTTTGCTCCCTCAATTTACATCATACAAATGACACATAATTACACAAATGATGATAACAAATGTTATAAGTCTCAATTTAAAAAAGCAACATTGAACCTATGGATGGGTGCACTGAATATGGTTAACTGTGCAAAATGCTTTCATCAACATCTTACAACACAGCTTTGATGATGCATTGCTTGCTGACATATTATAAGACATAATTCAGGTCATCACAAAATGTCCTTTGTCAACACATTTAAATAATTTAAGAAAACAATAAGCCTGAAAATTAGCTATTGAAATAAAGTGTTTCTCAGTTTTAAAATCTCTCCTTCAGGTAGCGCAGCACTCTCATATCGCTGTGATGCGTGTGTCCCACTTAGTGAGACAGACCAGACGCACACACAAACTTCTGTTTGGTAGCTGACCAGGGCTTAATTTGAGCCGGAACACGCCGGAACATGTTCCGGCACCTCCGACGTTGGATCCGGAACCTTTTTTATTGGATCCGTCAATTAAGTCAATATAAAAAATAAATCGCCTAAACGAAAAATAAATAAATTACTGTTTTTGTAGTGTTCAATGTTGATATCTTTCTTATTAGTCTTTAGAAATAGGGGAAAGACCAAACAGGATACCACAAGCTAATCGAGGATTTGAAAGTGCTTTATCCACAATATTGGTCACAGGAGGGTGACGCGCTGTTCGGGGAGAGAGAAGTTGAGACGCTCTACCAGCAGTTTTGCATCGATAGCCCGCAGAATGTCATCAGGGCTCACCATCTCCTCCCCATTTGCCTGGTCGGCCCGCCGCTTGCCCGGTTCAACCCCTTTCCTTACGTCAGGTCATGGATTTCTAAAGGACATATGTGTAAAAAAAGAAGCAGGGTAATGGAGGCCGGGGGTCTGGATGCTGTATGGGCCATTTTGGACAAGTAGGCCTAGGCTACGGTAGGAAGAAATCGCGCTTCCACGCTGTATCTAGCTGATCATTGATTACTGGGTGTGGGTGGTCATCATTGCAATAAATAGCATACTTTAGTGCCGAGGCTATTAGCCCCGTTGGACTGTTTTGGTGGTTCCCCTGTATCTCCTGTTTTCCCGGTCTGTGTGCGCGCGTGTGTGTGTGTGTGCGCGTGAGTGTTTGTGTCTCCCGCTCCCTCTCTGTCATATTATGTGTCAGTTTCGATGTGTTTTGATTGGGGGGAGGTGTCCGGGGGGGTAGGGGTTCAGATAGGTATTCAGGTGTGTCAATCAGAAATTACTTATCCACGCTGTATCTAGTTGATTATTGATTACTGGGTGGTCATCATTGCAATATACTATAGCCTATATGTTTTTTTTTTTACATTTTACACCCATGCAGTGCAGTGTGTTGCAAGTTCTGAAGTTTGCCCTGGTGTACACACCGCGTTGTTTAGTTTTTTTTAGTCAGAGCTATGTACGCAGGTTTTTTTGTTGTTGGTCCGTAACCTCAAATCCCCGTTTTGAGTCGCCGGATCCACCCCCCCTTTGCGCTCCGGCACCTCCCACTTTACAAATTAAGCACTGTAGCTGACGAACCACCATTGAACTGGATTGATAATGATAACGTTAGCAAACGGCTCTAAACAACACGAATTAATATGCAACTACATATAACACGTCTCTCATTATTAAAGCTCTGATATCACTGCGATTGCAACTCCGCCCGCTCGAAGGGAGAGGGAGAGGGGGGGGGGAGACGCACACACCACACGCGTCCAAAACTCAGTCAGATGGTCGCTGAATAAAACTCCCACAAATACTTCGGAACAACGTCGGCATTACTTAATCATATGATTGACCACCGCTACCCCATGCATACGGATAGCCTACAACTTAGCTATTTGCAGCTCCCTAAATACAATGGCAAGCAGTTTTATAGAAGAGGGGCATTCAGGGAGGGAGACACACACCACACGCGTCCAACACTCAGCCAGGTGGTCGCTGAATAAAACTCCCACAAATACTTCGGAACAACGTCGGCATTACATATGATCAGTGTTTGTAACAGCTAGCTACAGCATGCATATGGATAGCCTAGCCTACAACTTAGCTATTTGCAGCTACCTAAATACAATGGCAAGCACTTTTATAAACGAGGCATTAAGCATTAAATAAAGTAGGGTACCTATATCATTCGCATTTTCCATTCGGACCCACAAACTTGCTCCCGCCTTCAAAGTGTATGGCAATATTTCATAAGTCAAACAGTTAAAAGATGCTTTGAAAGTTTAAAGTTTAGGCCTACTGTTGTCTTGAAGAGCAGGCTTTCAGCTCTCTGCTCTTGGGGGAGGGGCAGTCTGCACGTGAATTGCAGCGTCTCCAGCAACACAGACCTGCCTGTGGATGCCTGTATGTAAATAATGCGGGAAAAAACTATTGGCGAACGCAGCCGCTTATCTGCCGATGCCGATACACGTAAAAAGCCCAAATATCGGCCCGATATATCGGCTGGCCGATATATCGGTCGATCCCTAATACACACACACACATACATACACACACACACACAAACAAACAAGACACACAGACTCTCTCTCACACACACACACACACACACACACACACCCACACACACACACACAACAGGGGCAGCCCCAGCAGTTGAAAACATCTCGGGGCTTAGCCCATAGAGTCTAAACTGTTCTCATAATTCCCATTTTGCCCGCCCTTGCTGCTCACTTTTCATAAATGAATCCATCAACTCTAGCCTCATTTGCACCTCATTGATTGCATATTATGGAGACTAATTTTGACAATTAAAGGATGTAGTTACATGTTGTTATCTTGACATTTCTGTTTGCTATAAAAAACAAACTACTGTATATAGGCAATAGCCTATAACCACCAAGCAAAGTGGCATTTTAAATAGCAAGATGCCTCATATGGTTATGCTTAGCTTAAGGAGAAAAAATCATTGAAGACTCACTTATTCGATTCAACAAAGTATCTAAGTAGCCTAGACAGGCCAGCACTGTTTGGTCAGCTCCAAACTGTAGGCCAGTGAGTGCAGGGCAGGCTGATAACAAACCTGAACTTGTAGCCTAAATGACCAGAACAGCATTACTCCACCACCTCCTTGTTTTTGCTGCTTTTATGATTTCCTTATAACTTTCTTATACCAAATAGGAAATGCAAACCATGACATGCCCAACCCTGGAACTGACTGACTGTATCTCTTTCTCGCACACACGCATGCTCTAAGTAGCCTACATTCCAAATGATGTTTTATGGTAACGTTCAAGTTAGATCTGCTGCATGAAGGAGAGTGAGAGGACACCTGTGTCCTGCTTTTATGTTTGATAAATAGGTCCATCTCATCTCAAAGTTTCAATGCACGATCGGAATAATGGTTTCATATTTGTTAGTCAACTTTGCAAAATACATTCAGGGCTACACTCAAAACATTCAGGGCTGAAGCCCCGGCAAAATCGGCACACACACACACACACATAAACATGCAAACACACACAGACTCTCATACACACAAACACACACTCTCACACACACACACACACACACACACACACACACACACACACACACACAATGTCAGTGTTTCCCATACATTGACTTATTTGTGGCGGCCCACCACAATATCAACATTGACCACCACACAATGATTGTACTAAATTGTGCTTAAATCTGGTTAGAATCATAACCGCGCTGCACTAATTTGTTAAAAACTGTTGCATTTGAGTTAATTCTGCAAACCTACCACCACAAATAGAATTCAATTCTGTGGGAAACACTGAATGTAGTATGTCTTTATAGCACTGCTCAGATGTTGATCAGTTGTATTCGTTCCTTGATGATCACTTGCATGGATGCCAATGGCATGTGGTATCAAACACACTCTACCTGTAGTGAAGAAGGGTCAGTAAGCATATGATGAGGTATCAAACACACTCTAGTGAAGAAGGGTCAGTGTGCATATGACGAGGGGGGTTGGATGTGTGTCATGACTCTCACTTGTCGAACTCCAACCAAAGCAAAGAACTACTATTGAATCTACATCACCCACAACCCCACCTGCATTCATAACCAATCTGCATCACCCACAACTCCACCTGCATTCATAATCAATATGCATCACCCACAACCCCACCTGCATTCATAACCAATCTGCTGAAATGGTGGAGTGTTCAATAAACTAATCAACACACCCTGACAACACTGCCCCCTGCTGCTTCAATAAAAACTAACTTATACACATCACCCAAACGGCATCCAAAATAACTGGCCTCCCTTCCCCCAATCTATCAGACCTCAACAGTAAAGCCACCAATCACAGAGCACGGAGCACCTGCACACAAGCCCAGTCCCCCCTCAACCCCTTCTCCACCAATCACAGAGCACGGAGCACCTGCACATGAGACCAGTCCCCCCTCAACCCCTTCTCCACCAATCACAGAGCACCTGCACATGAGCCCAGTCCCCCCTCAACTCCTCCTCCACACGGCTCCCATCAGGGGAACATACAGCAGCCTGATATCACCAGACTCACTCAGGTGCTACAGTAGAACTACAGCAGCCTGATATCACCAGACTCACTCAGGGGCTACAGTAGAACTACAGCAGCCTGATATCACCAGACTCACTCAGGTGCTACAGTAGAACTACAGCAGCCTGATATCACCAGACTCACTCAGGTGCTACAGAACTACAGCAGCCTGATATCACCAGACTCACTCAGGTGCTACAGAACTACAGCAGCCTGATATCACCAGACTCACTCAGGTGCTACAGTAGAACTACAGCAGCCTGATACCACCAGACTCACTCAGGTGCTACAGAACTACAGCATCCTGATATCACCAGACTCACTCAGGGGCTTGGAAACGGCTACGCTACAGTAGAATTGGTGCACCTTCTGTCATAGCATCCTTAAATGTGCTCCCTGCAGTGACTCCCTTGTGCCACACAGAAGGGGGTGTTAGAACATGGGCTTGTGGTAACTGTGTGCACAATAGGCTGAATGTGTCACTGTTATGTGTTGTGAAAATCTCTCTCTCTCTCTCTCTTTCTCTCTGGTTCCTCTGTCTGTATCTTCTCCTCTCTACAGTGCTCCATCATGGCGTCCTTATCTTGTCCTCTGTACTTATCTGTGTACTCCTTACAGCTGAATGTAGCAACTCCCACAACTGCATGTAGCCACTCCCACAATTGCATGTAGCCACTCCCACAACTGTATGTAGCCACTCCCCCATTTTATGTAGCCACTCCCAGAACTGAAAGTAGCCACTCCCACAACTGCATGTAGCAACTCCCCCCACTACATGTAGCCCCTCACACAGCTGAATGTAGCAACTCCCACAAGTGGCAACTCCCACAGCTGAATGTAGCAACTCCCACAAGTGGCAACTCCCACAGCTGAATGTAGCAACTCCCACAAGTGGCAACTCCCACAGCTGAATGTAGCTATTCCCACAATTGAAGCCACAGATCTGTAAATAGCCACTCCCAGAGCTGCATGTGGCAACTCCCACAGCTGCAAGGTCATCCTCTACAATCCTCTACAATACTACCACTACAATATAACAAATCCTATTCATTCAGGCCTTTGCTGTTCTTTCCACTTATTGTGTTCCTGCTCTCCTCTCTAGAATTCCCTCAAATGAGAACATCGCCTCACACCATATCAACAGCACATAAAAGATTATTGAGGCAAACATGGCAGGTCACCTCAACTAAACAGATGTGCTATTGTTAAATTATCACTGGAATTAGAGTTAGATATCTAACACCCTTACAGCCAGATGTGCTATTGTTAAATTATCACTGGACTTAGAGTTAGAGATCTAACACACTTACAGCCATATGTGCTATTGTTAAATTATCACTGGACTTAGAGTTAGAGATCTAACACCCTTACAGCCAGATGTGCTATTGTTAAATTATCACTGGACTTAGAAATCTAACACCCTTACAGACAGATGTGCTATTGTTAAATTATCACTGGACTTAGAGTTGTAGATCTAACACCCTTACAGCCAGATGTGCTATTGTTAAATTGTCACTGGACTTAGCGTTAGAGGGCAATTCCATGCAAAGGTCATCTTTACCATGGAAAAAAAAGTTGTGCATTAGCAAATAGAACTGTTGTTAAAATCTTCATTTAGGTCTATATTTTATTGTTTGTAACTGATCTGATTGAATTTGATGGAGAATGACACTCTTTTTACATCATAAATATGGTGTGCAACCATACAGAAACAACTTTTTTTACATGGTAATATTATGCATATTTCAAAAGTGGATAAATGGACCTAATGTTCAAACAAATTGTGTCATTTGACAAATTCCAGATTGACAAGGGAATGGTAGAGCAATGTCTATGCTCAGCTTGCCTTTAAGAGCACAACTCCTTACATTTGTAAGGCTTTTGTTTTTAAGTCAGCAAGTTCCATGGCCATGACACATCCATAACGTTTTATAGGAAAAGTTTATGCTACACATACAGTGTTAATGCGACAATGTCCATAGTGTTTGTGCAAAGCTGATTTATATCAATGTAAAGTGTGATGACCAAATTGTGCCCCTTTCTTACTTTTAAAACCTTTAATGGTGCGTTATGGATGTGACGTTATGGATGTTACATAATGTGAATTTACAAGACTGGGGACTTTATTATACCTCAAAGCCGATAAAACGTCTGTTCTGGTGGCATGTCAGTTTCAACGCATTTCAACTTAGTGTTTACAATTGACATTTCAAAGATTATTAGGTTGATCAAAACCACAGGGAGGCCTTGCCTAACCATTAGCAAAACAAACATAATATTAAAATACCTCCAGTGATTAGCCTAGCCATAGCCTATTTTCAAGTGGCCTAATAACGAAAATCTGAGCGATTATCTTCCTGTAACTGTCATACTAATGTTGTACAGTAACTGGATTATCGTGTTAGCTTAGGGGTGGGCAAACTGCGGCCCGCCCGCCAAGCACTTTCATCCGGCCCGCCAAGCATTTCATTTAGTTATCAAGCTGCTCGCTATTTTTTTCCTGCGATAGAGACGACGTTGGTTAGCTTTACTACAAACTGCTTTTCACTCTCCTTAGATAACGTTTACAATGTCAATGTCAAAACATCATGTTAAATAGAGATAACATCATGTTAAACTAAGTTAACTCTTAGTTATCTCATTTGCAGCAGATCTAACGTGAACATTATGCAATCCATTTAATTGGGAACGCGTCTGCACTCACGAGAGGGAGAGAGAGCCGCAGGTTCCAGCTGGCTTGTGATTGTTGATAATTGATATCTCCTTCTTATAAGAAAGTTTTAAAAGGAAATCATGAAGGCAACAGTAGTTCCTACTACTGACCATTTAAAAACTGAGAGGGCCCAGCCGTAGGTACAGCACTAGCCATAGCGGAGCAGGCAGAAGATCATTGAGAAACTAGAATTGCGGTTCCGAGGAACTGCAAGAGTGGGTTTGATCAGGGGCATGGAACTCGGCCTCATCCAAGGATTCCAACGGTACCTCATTTATGAAAATCGGACATACGGGTCAAAAGTTACATGCACACACCTTCATATACACAGACAGCCCAGCCCAGCCCATTAGAGCTCTGCCAGGTGGCTTAGAACTCTTCCAGGTGCAAGCTTAACCCTTTGCAGACTGTGCCAAACATTCCATTTTTTCATACTCGATGACCTTATGGCACAAAAAGGCTTATTGTATGATTATGCTACATGACAGAGATACAATATACCCACCACTGTAATCAGGAGAAATAGCCCTTTCAAATGGTATAAAATATAACTAATAAGTTTGAGGAGAACATACATAATTTTTAAAAAATATCTTTAAAATTCAACCCCAAAAAACACGAAAATATCAGTTTGTCAAGATTAATCTCATTTTTCTACCAATTTCTATTGTAGATAGAGAAAAACATAGAGTGTATGGGAGATTCACAATTTTGTCCTCTACTCAGTGATAAAAACAGAATCAATGTGTCACCTTTTGTTCAAAAGTTATGATAAATTTATTAGACCTTTGCAGACGGCACGAAACATTCCGTTTTTTCATACTTGATGCCCTTGTGAGAGAAAAAGGCTTATTGTGTGGCCATGCTACATGACAGAGATAAGATATACCCACCATTGTAATCAGGAAAACTAGCCCTTTAAAATGGTACACATTGTAGTTAATAAGTTTGAGTGTAACACACATTGTTTTTAAACAATACCTTCAAAATTCAACATCAAAAAACGTGAAAATATCAATTTGTCAAGATGAATCTTTCTTTTCACCTAATGTCTGTTGTAGATATAGTGTGTAAAGGATAGCCAGTGTTGTGTTCTCCTCAGTGAAAAAAACAGAATCAATTTATCACCTTTGGTTCAGAAGTTGTGATTAATTTACTCATAACAGTAACAAGTAGAATTTTTAAAGAGTAGAATGTTTTCATTTCCCGGTTTGGCATCTGACCTAAAAATACAGATATAATGGTCATGTAAAAAATAAGATGTTTTACCATCAAAACAAGCTCAATATGGGATGTCTTACTGTACTCTGAAGAGGCTAAATCAATTGTGGGGAGGACAGATAAAGGCTGAAAGACAGACTACCTGATTGTAACTGCTTCTCCGTGCGCTTCATTCTACTATGAAAACAAAAATATAGAGACACTGGCACATGTGTTAGGTTTACGAAAGGGGAAATAAATCATTTTATTTAGAAAAGTCTTAAACAATGTGATTGAATAACCAGGAACAACAACTTCAGGTAAATAACATAAACATATGTTTACAAACATGCAGTAACTATTAGAACTACAAGAATGACAAGACAACAGTATAACAAAGATCAACAAATCTTACATGGTGAACAAAACATCAATTCATACTATCATTCACACACATATATATATATAAACAATTAAAACGTTAGAAGAAATGCAATACATTTAACAACCATATAGCATATAATTCGATACAATACATAATTATCGTTATCATTTGCCCTACACATAAGGTGATACACTAACGCCACATTCACACCAGATCTGTGGTGTGTGCATTGTCACAGCTGTGGCATGGTTGTGTGTGTGTGTGTGTGTGTGTGTGTGTCCATCTAAGCCTAGCAGACGATGGGGTGTAAATGCTATTGGAGTTGGTGTCTCTGTCTGTGTTGGAAGGATAGGCAAAGTGTATGCTTTCTACCCGACATGGGACTTGACAAAACTCAAAATAAAGAAATTGTCAGATAAGAAATATAGAAATTGAATTACAAATCTAACCAAACTATTATCACTATAATCTCTCTCATTATTGTTATAAGCAACACTCTTATCACAACCAGAAATGTACTTGCGCCCAGATGGACGCACACACATACACATACATGCTTATCCAGCTGAGGATGATGGGAGATTATCTCCTCCTGTAGCACATCATTGTCTTCTTCTTCATCCAGAAGCTACCCATCCATGTCCCATGTCCATGCCATCGTGGTCCTCGGGGTCATATTTGCCATCAGCAGTCGGCTGCTTTCACCCCAGTTGCACATACTTCTCTCCCTCCATCTAAAATAACAAAAAAAAAAAATCACAGGTCTGATAGTGAATAGGTTGTTTAGTTTTATTTTACATTACTTCCACATAATCTTAATCACCACCAACCATGACTCTTTTCACTAAAAGTATTATTGTCACTGGAGGACTCCAATATTGCTTGGAGAGGTAACATTAGTCTCAGAGCTCACTACAGTAAGTGTTATTGCCTTGGCTAAACCATACATAGCATACCAGCTTACAAGCAAAAATTGATTCATTAACATGAGTCAGGAGATATGACAGAAAACATCTAAACAGCGTATGCATACACATACACACCGTGCATAGGCTACTGCAGTTGCGTAAAGACAAAACACCCCCTTAGAAAATAATGTGTCGACGAGTAGGCTTGGGTGTATGAGCTCCCATCATAGTTAGCCACCCAAAAACCTCATAATCGTAGCAGCCAACCTTACAGCCTAGAAGCTAAACAATACTAAGACACATTTATAACAAATCTTCAGTCATGTATTCATGAAAACAGCAGTCAATGAATTAAATCCTTACGTTACACCATCGGTGATCAACAGTCTTCACGTCGGTAACGTAACATTAACGTTGTCATTCATGTCAGATGTTTCTATCTAAGTAAGCTAAGCAACTTGAGCTAAGCTAAGCAACTACAAACAACTGTAAATTGTGTTATACATATTACGAAGGAATGAAAGGTTTATTTGACAATAAAATACCGATTAGGTGTACTTGACATAAAGTTGGCAGTCATGATAGCACGGGAGTGAACTTTATCGCGACTATGCGTCAAGGACATGTTGCAGCCTCTCCTGATGCTAACGTTACCTAACTTAGCTAGTTGATGACATCAGATGACAAGCAAGCAACATCGTTAAAAATAGAACAAATCGTTAAAGTGTCAGTCTTAGTAGGTCTGTAATCTTGGTTGACATATAGTAACCCCCCAAAAATTACTGAAAATGATGAGTTTACTAAAGATAACAGTGTGCTAAAATACCAGCTGTCATCAGCTGAAGTGAACACACACACGCATTATGTTACGGCCATGCATACAAGGTGTAATTACCAGCAAAAATAACTTTTAAAAACGATTTTGAAGTAATAACATGGATAACAAGTAATAATAACATAAAAGACTTGTTTTTACCTCAGATGATCGATCCAGTAGTTTCTCCTTTAGACGACGTCAAGATCAACGATGCATAGTGCTTCCTGCTGTTTTTCCTCTAGTGGAGGGAGACGTCAACTCTTGATTTTTCCTTCACGTAGTAAAAGAAATTCGCGCCACAAATCCCTTAACCAATCATATCGCCAGAAAGCCTATGATGTGACGTTTTTGAGGAAGTTTTCATTGATAAAATTGGTTGGGGTATGGTGGAGTTATTAGACTGAACGTCATCGGTACTGGGGTACCGAAATTAGAATGGGCCGTCTGCAAAGGGTTAAGCAATTAGAGCTGTGATGTCACAATCGAAATTTGAATTCTGAACATTCCGCCATTCATTTCAATGGGCCCAAAAAACGCAGAAAAACGGGAATACCGCGAAAACGACAAGGGCCAGCGACACGAAATTAACAAGCAAGTTACACCGGTTCGGGCCTGAATTTTTGGAGTTCGAACTGCGTCGATAGCTCAAACGGTCTAGGAGCAGTAGTTCGGCCAAAAAGTGGGTGAATAAGAAGATATAAGTAAACTTAACTCATTGAATGCCAAGCTGTTTTCGGGAGCTTTGTCCTAGAGTGCCAGCAATCTAGACCATTGCTGATGATTTGTGTACAGCCACAGCATATTCTGTGTTATAGCTATGAACACGTACAATAGCTCGATTAAAAGGTGAAACTTTAAGCTCTCAGTGCGTGCAAACCGTGTATTTCTACACGCCTCCGTTCCTGAGAAATCCCAAGCTAAACAGTGGCTAGTTTTCATCAAAATCGCTGTTTTTTTCTAGAAATGGAGATAAACGTCTTTCATGAAATATGAAGTGTTGCCTGTTACTTACTCGTGTAAACATTCCGGGAAGTGATCAGTGAGACCTGGCGAGACTGCCACCTCGTGATAGACCCACGAAAATGGCCTGGTTTTGACCTGACGTGCATGCGTCACTGATTCGACCCAAAGCGGCAACCGAGTTATGATAAAATGTCCAGATAAAATGTCCAGATTCTCCGTTTTCATGAGTTTCACGATCGTCATATAGTTCATTTCTATTCATCACAGAGTTCCCAAAATCACATATAAGGTGTATTAGAGTGTCTAGTTTCGTAATTTAAAAAAAAAGCTAAAAACGTAATATTACGTTTTTGGCACTCAACGCATGGGAAGGAAAAACGTAATATTACGTTTTTGGCACTCAATGAGTTAAGAAGAACAATAGTGGGCTTGCTCTGCAAGCCCGCTGTGGTCTTGCTGGATCAAACCCACTAATAAACGTGAATTAAAGCGACTGTCTTAAAGCGACAGTGCACAATTTATACATTTGTTAAACAGCATTAAATTAGCAGTATTTTTAAGCAATTAATATTTTAAAACAAATAATTTTCATACAAAATTATAGGCTATAAAAAATGTATTTTTTTATGCGTGTGTGTGAGTGGGGGGGGGGGGTTTGGGGTTGTTGTGCGGCCCGCCGGCCAATTTTCAAAACCCAATGTGGCCCTTGAGCCAAAAAGTTTGCCCACCCCTGTGTTAGCTGGTGAAGATGGCTGACTTTGCAGCTGGAGTTAACATAGCAACCTCCTTCTGTTGCAGATCTGTTCAGCCTGCCGTTCACGTCTGCTTAACACAGTTCAATTTTAAATGTGACGCGATATGACAGCATTTGAAGTGTCAGGTCCTCTGTAGCTAATACCCACAGTGTAACATGAGTAAGGGCAGCAATAAATTAGATGTACCGCATAGCGGTACAAAATATGACCACCTCTCAGTCCTGCATATTCTCTTCGCAAAAATAAATCACGCTTGTCAATTTGTCTCCATCTTCTACTCCTGCAACTCATGTGCATGTAAATTAGTGTGTGCATATGTGAGTTTGCTTTTGTGTGTCTGTGAGTGTGTGTGTGTGTGTGTGTCTGTGTGTGTGTGTCTGTGTGTGTGCATGTACGTTTGCGTGCCTGTGTCTGTGTGTTTATTTGTGTGTGTGTGGCTGTGTGTGTGTGTGTGCCAATGTGTTTGCATGCCCACATGCGTATGCGTGCCTGTGTGTGTGTGTTTATGTGTCTGCATTCATGTGGGTGGGTGCTTGTGCATGTGTGTGTGTGTGTGCTTGCCTGTCTGTATGTGTTTATATGTGTGTGTGCTTGCCTGTCTGTATGTGTGCGACTGTGCGTGCATGCGTGTGTGTGTGTGTGTGTGTACATGTGCGTGTGTGTGCATGTGCATGTGTGCACGTGCGCGTGCATGGACTTTATGTGTGCAAATCACAAATGACTGGGTATGGGTTAGGTTCATGCGGGCTCTTGAGACTAACATACCATAAATATTTTGTCATCTTGGGTGCAACGGTTCAGGTAGGGCTAGTTATTTAAGGGAGTGGCCACCAAGTTTCATGTTCCCTGGTGTTTCAGTAACCAAAGTGACCAAAATTGATGACGGTAAAAGAAAAAAATAAATTTCTTTTTTATATTTTAAATGACTTGTTGTCCTGATTCTTCCTGTGGATCTTAGTGGGCACTGAGGAAGCAATAATTTCTTCGCTAGTTTTTCATGATTACTATTTCAATTGTTTCATATCAAAATTCACTACTTAATTATGTGTTTTATGTAGTTTGTCGAGGACTGGTTCAGACACGTCACATCCATAACGTGAAACCGTCACATCCATAACGCCAGTTTTTCCTACATAATGCATTATGAAAATGACGCATAGTTTCAAAAACACACTTTTTGTGTTCATTCAAATCTCCTTCATAGTACATATATCATAGTTTCGGCAGTTTCCTTTAAAATTCACAGAGTTTGTAGAAAACCTGTAATCTCTCACAAAAGTGTGTCCATTTCATGTCACATCCATAAAGCTGATAAAATTCCTTGTATTCTTAGGATGAAATTGATTATATGAAATTTGAGGATTTCTCAGTATTCAGAGGACAGAGGTTGCATTAAAAGTTATGCAAATTAATTCACTGATACTAATTTTGCCCCCACTCTACCAATATGAGTCCAATTGTCACATCCATAACGCTGGAACTGCCCTAGACATATAACACCTAGGGCTATCAATCGATTAAAAAAATTAATCTAATTAATTACATACTCTGTGATTAATTAATCTAAATTAATCACGTATATAATTTTTGCTGTGAAAGTATTTTAAATATTTAAATTCAAATGAATCATATGCAAACTCCTTGCTGCAGACATTGCAGAGGACTTTATTTTCAACACTTTATTTTTTTATCAAAACCATCAGGCCGTTTTTTGAAAGTAAATGTTCCAATCAATGATCCAGGCAGCACGTTTTCTTCTCTCTCCTTCATTTTACAGTCTAATTTTTACTGACTAGAACGGCTCGGGGTCAAAGGTCATACGAATCGATTAATCTGCACTAATTTTTTTAATCAGTTATTTTTTCTCAAATTAATTAATCAAAATTAATCAGTTATTTTGACAGCCCTAATAACACCCTTACAGACAGTGGATGGTTCTTACCTGCAGAAATGTGATGTCATCAGCTCCCATCTTCTCTACTAGGTCTCTGATTGTGTCTGAAAGAGATGAGATCTCTCTGCTCATCTTTTCAATCTTCTCCTTCATCATCTGGCTCTTCTGCTCCTCTTCCTCCCTCAGTGCAGCTATCCTGGCTGCCTCTTCATCTCGTAGAAACTGGTGAAGCTTCTCAAACTCCTCCTTGATCTGTTTCTCTGACTTCTGGGTTTGAATCTGAATAAAATTACATCAGCTACATGAGTGAAGTTTCACACAATGATAAAATACAGAAAATATCATTGATTAATATTACTTAAATATGATTGGGGAGGTGGCAGAGAGGTAGGAAACAAAGCACCTGATGATTCACCAGCAATATGTCACCTGACAATATGGTCTCCAGGTCATGGCATTATGAAACGACTGACAGAATCCTTGGATGTTTACAAACAGTGAACTCGTATGACACTAGAACACTGACCTTAATATACTCAGCTGTTTTATCACAGGTCACTTTAGCTTTCTCAAACTCCTCCAGCTTCTCCTGTAGAGGCTGCAGCTTGTTCTTGAGCTCCTCCTGAAATGATCACATCACTTTAGTGTGACATGCAAACATTCTCATACATACCCCAACTAGATGCCATTAAACCATGAATCATTAACCAGACCTGAGCAGACAGTCTTCAGTAAGGGGCAAATGCATAAGTAACTGTGCATTTGTCTGTGTGTGTGTGTGTGTATGTGTGTGTGTGTTTGTGTGCGTGCGTGTGGGTGTCTACTGTATGTGTGTGTGGGTGTCTATGTGTGTGTGTTTGCAAATGTGTGTGTGCTTCTATAAGTAGATTTATTTAATCATGTGACTAGATGAGACTCAAAATTATGTAATTATCCAGCAAGTGGTGCAAACTGCATAATGTTAAATCTACAGAGTGCCTCGAAATGGCTGGACAGTAAAAATGTCTCCTGAGAGGAGCACATGCAAGAAGGTGCTGCCAGTCTGTGACTGAAGAGTCTTACCTTGATCTCAGAGGCAGCTTCTCCAGCAGGACTGAAGTTGTGATGTTTGTGTAGTTTTGAGTCTCGACACACCAGACACACAAGCTGCTGATCATCCTGACAGAAGAGCTCCAGTTTCCTCTTGTGCTCTTTGCAGAGTACAAGTGTCTGATCTCTCTCTTGTAAGAAAGTGTCAGACAGAGTCTCACACAGGTTCCTTAAGGCCAGATTTGGGGGAGGAAATTCCTTTGATGACTTTCTCCTGCAGACTGGACACTCTCTTGATCCTTTGGTTTTCCAGAACGTCTGCAGACAGACTTTACAGAAGCTGTGACTACAGGACAGGATGACGGGATCCTTGTAGATCTCAGTGCACACAGGACAGCAGAGGTCCTCCTCCAGCCTGGAGGCCATTTTCCAAGACTACAGATACAAGACTGTATAAGCTCCCCTCTCCTTATGGCCAGTTGACAGACCTTACTTTCACGTTCACAGGTTACATTGTGGTTTTTCCACTGTTGTCATAGTCATGGTCAAGTGTGGGTAAACAGTAAAAATGACGCAATAGAACCGAAAATAACTAGGGGAATATATTGTCTGTATATCAGAGAGGAGGGATGGGTATTGTTGTTCAGACTTAGTGTACCTGTTGGGTCATTCTTCATTCTCCATGATCCCTTCTTTTTAAAAACACCAATTTGACTTGTCTTATGCAAATCTTTCTTTTTTACTTTCCACCCTGAACATGGGCAAAATTTACCATTGAGATCAATGTGTTTTGTGTAGAGTTACCGCAGGTTACTCTATACAACCACAGGTGGCTCTGTGGTAACTCTAGCTATAGCTCATATAACTCTATATGATTCCTCACATACCAGAGTAGTCATTCAGCTGTAATGGAGAACAGAGCAGCCGTCTGTCACTGAGCTTCACTTCCTCCTTCAGGAAAGGTGAGTCAGAGGGCGGGATGTAGAGGAGGTGCACGCAGATTTGTCAGTCTCAACATTCCATCACAGAACCAGTAGCCTATCTAAGCACAAAAGATTCTAGAGCGGAGCTCTGTTCTAGAATCTTTGCTAAGCACTGTCTGACCCTATATGGCTCTGGTCTGACCTTGATGTTGCCCAGACTCAGGTTCAAAGTTCCAGGATGAGTAGCCTACTCTAACATGACTCTAACTCAGGCATGAACAGGAATATTTTTACTGTTTTTTCCTCTGCTCTCAACAATATGCCCGTTCAAGAGCTGGTCATTCCATGTTAATTAAACTGCTTCAACTCTGGTGCCTTTGTTTCCGTCTGAGGTTTTATGGTTTGGGTCAAATGTCCTCTTTTTCTTATATATTTTTTAAAGAAACATCACATCATCAATATATCCCCACTAGTTATTTTCTGTTTTATTGTGTTAAGGCCCTGCTGGTCATTCCCATTATCACACCTTTTCTAATGTCTGTTGGGGCTCTGCCCCTTTCGTCTGTGCTGCCTTGTTACTAATCTGCAGATCATGGAGTGTGCCTATTGGTGCTGGGAGTAATGGGTGGTCCTATAAAGGAGCTGCCTTGTTACTAATCTGCAGATCATGGAGTGTGCCTATTGGTGCTGGGAGTAATGGGGGGCCCTATAAAGGAGACCTCATGGGTAATGGACGCTCTCTGACTCTACCTCTGCTCTGACCCTCTGATGCTCATTCCTGGTTCCTGGTCACTCCGTGGCTGCTCCGCGGGGGAGAGCCTCAGCCCGTCACTCCTCACACCGACGTCGCGTTTTACACTTTTGTTTGATCACCCTTAGACATACTTTGCATTACACTATCCCTTTCATACACTACACTGACCTTATCTTTTTAATGTAAAATAAACATATATATTATTGAACATATCGCTACAGTGTGGTCTCCCATTTAATGTCACAGCTACTTTGAGCCAGGTGGTTGTGACAACTGTGTTATTTTTACTGTTTAACTTTGGCTCGACCGTAACTGACAAACGTTTTGTTTCAAATGTCTTTCCCATTATCTCACTCTGACTGCAATAGGTAAGTTGTGTGAGTTATATATTTTCTTATATTTTTATAAATGTTCAACACACACCAACATCAGTGCAAAATAATAGGTACACTAAGTCTGAACAACAATACCCATCCCTCCTCTCTGATATCCAGACAATATATTCCCCTAGTTATTTTCGGTTCTATTGCGTCATTTTTACTTGACTGTAACTATGACAACACTTTTGTTTCAAATGTCTTTTCCATTAGTCAGTGCTGCCCCAGTTACTGTATCTCACTCTGACTGCAACGGGTAAGTTGTGTGAGTTAAATGAAGTAACAGGTAAGGTGTGTGAGTTAAAGTAAGTAACAGGTAAGTTGTGTGAGTTAATGTAAGTAAAAGGTAAATTGTGTGAGTAACAGCTGTAAGGAGTTGAACTGTTGGCATATGGCCTCTTGGGACTCATGGATTAAACGCAAAACACTAAATGAGATTTCATGAGATTAATAATTGAATGATTGAACACTTCTTCTATGCATGCAAAAGTCTTACTTCAGTCAAAGTGTGTTGAACAATGTTTGTAAAACCTGTATTAGTGAGCCCTTCACCTTTACATTCAGTTCATGGGCAACAGCTCTGTAATCAGCGTAGGAACTGCACACTCCCTCATACGTTGGGACACTTTAGAGTAGCCTTTTATTGTGACCAGTCCAAGGCACATCTGTAAGATTATGTTTAAATCACCATCTTTTGATATGCCACATCTGTCAGGCAGATGGGTTATCTTTGTAAATACAAAGTTGTTTTTTAAAGTATATTTTTGAGCCTTTCTGGCTTTATTTACTCTAAATTCTCTCCTCTCTGATGGCTGTTTTTATCAGCTTTGCTTTCACAAGAAATCTATTCTCCACAATAATTTCAGCCCAGCCTCACTTTAAACCCAAACTGTTTTTTCTCATTATTCTATGAATATTCTAAAAGTATTCCTCATGAGAGCATCTACAGTAGTGGGGGGGAGAGAACCAATGTGTCACTCAACTGCACTTCCTGATCTGATGTCAGTCAGTCAGAGGGACTATACTACTATAGGGAAAGAGGGGTTCTGATTGGCCAGCCATAGTTACCAGACCAGTTCCGCTGTCGCGGTAGCTCCTGGCCCACGGCTGCCACGACCGCAAAGGGGGCCCACCTTTGGCCAAATCTATCTTGCTGAATTGTTGTATTTAACGATGCTTATTTATATACTGATTACGTTAATGATGCTTATTTATACTGATTGCAACGTGTTCTATTAATAAATGCTAGGCTATGCGACTATGCCGCTGGTCCATGCGGAAATGCTTGGGGCAGCCGTGGCCTACTGGTTAGCGCTTTGGACTTGTAACCGGAGGGTTGCCGGTTCAAACCCCGACCAGTAGGAAGTGGCTGAAGTGCCCTTGAGCAAGGCACCTAACCCCTCACTGCTCCCCGAGCGCTGCTGTTGTAGCAGGCAGCTCACTGCGTCGGGATTAGTGTATGCTTTACCTCACTGTGTGCTGAGTGTATTTCACCAATTCATGGATTGGGATAAATGCAGAGACCAAATTTCTCTCACGGGATCAAAAAAGTATATACTTATAGGCTACTTATACTTATATACATAGAGTGCGCTCACAATTGGAGCTCGTCTGTCATGCCATAAGCTGCAACAGGTACCCTCCCTCTCACATTACACTGTTGCGTTTTAAAAGTGAAACTGATGCCACAACTGTGTGGGTTTGCTGATGATGACAAATGATGACTTCTGGTGAGTTTTGTGAAAAGAGAAGGCTGGAGAAGCAACTTCATGCAGAGGCTTGGGCTTCAGGGCCCACTGAGCTCTTGGGCCCAGTAAGCCCAATTACTAAGCCATCCTTGGACCTGTGGTATGACTCCATTTGTCTCCCAAATGTATATTTTAAAATAAATTACACACTAGTATCTTTATCAACCTCTATATTACACAGAATGCAATGGTTCGTTGACCTAATACTTACACCTGAAGATTTATTTTTTAACTAAGGCTTAGACTCATAGGTTTGGACATATCGCCTAATAAGTTTCTGTCTTTTAATTTAGATTTTATTATGCTGGCGACCAGTGTTGGGCAAGTTACTTCAAAATCGAAATGTATTATGCATTACTTATTACTGCCATTTCAAAGTAATTTGTTACATTATAATATTACTGTCTCTGAATTGTAAGGCATTACACTACTATTGCATTACTTTTAAGTTACTTTCACCAAAATATCTGGAAATATGGATTTGCCATTCGATATGCAGTTTATTACGCTCAATCATAGTCAGAATTTTGTTAAAAACCGACAAAAGGTCAAAGTCTGGTAAATTGTGATATAAATACTGTAACTCTAAGGCCTAGGCCTGCTCATTAAAATCAATAGAGAGCCTACTATATTGTGAATCAAAGCTTAAAGAAACTCTACTGTATGTAAGATTGTGGCCAAAACTGGTACTGCAATCACTTTCAAACTACTGTAGAGCGATGTATCCCCTTCCCCTCCCCTCTGACTGGCGGAGCTGGCAACACGGATGCCGAAACACTACTGACTTTGTGATTAGTAGATAGGTGGAGGGTGGCGCATCAGGCCAAAACACAACATGACAACATCAATATCAGTTGAGGGCTGCAACTCCACTTTTTAAATGACAATATCTTGGCCAGACTACTGTTGTCAGTGATATAAGTATTTGAAATAACATGATTTCTTAATGTCTAGTGACATATCAGGGCCATTTATGATTAATTGAAATACATTTCTTACATACGGTTCCTTTAATAAAGACATGTCAAGATGGTGGCCTACTGACCATTTTGGTGCCCTAAGTGAGTGGTTTTGAGTGAGTGACATTTAAATGAAAACTCAAAAACCTAAAGTAAAATAAAAGGTATATTATTTACAGACCATTACTGTGTGTTTTTAAACATGCATGCTGTTTTCTTATAAATGGTGCACTGTCACTTTAAGAGCATTGATCTTTACGTTCTCATAATGCCTTTTTGCCAGCTCTTGTTTACAAGCCTTGTTTGTTGAGTTACATTGATAGCACAATATTAACAATAATATGCACAATGTTAAGTTGTTTTAAGCAGCCTTCATTGCTTCACATTTCGTTTTGCAAATAAAAGTGAATTATGAGCCTGGTATCCACCTAGCTATCTGAATGGATTATTTTTTTGTCAACTCGGCATATCATGTGCTTCATGTAAATGCTTGGAAAACGAATTATTGAAGACCCACCAATTCCATTCTAGCACTACGTGGTGGAGATTGAGAGAACCCAAAAAGTATCAAACTTGCATGTACCATGGTGTTAGTGCATTCTGACATTGTAAACGTTGATGAAGAGTGAAACGCAGTTTGCAGTAAAGCTACTATTCATTGGTTACATGTGGGTACCTGCCCCCTCTGTTCTTTGGTGCCCTACGCAAAGTGTGTGATGCGCGTGGTGACACTGCCAGGCTACACAATCTTTTTTCTGCATTTCTATCCCTTTATTCTCTTTAAGTTCAATTGTGAATTCAAGTTCACAGCTCAAAGCTGACATGCACTAGAAGTTTGTGTTTAATCAAGAATCAAAAAGATTAGCGTGGCACCACTTAAGATGTTTCATTAAATGACTTGTGCTATTTCGCGAGGCATAGTGAGATCTTTCGGTTTCACACAAAGTGCACTAACTATTATGTTCTTCATATCCTTGTCTCTGAGCGTAGGCTTATGTCCATCCCGCAAATAGAGTCCGCTGCAGCCACAGTCATCTTCAACCAGTATCAGGAGATAACGTTCTACTATTTTGCGCGGATTTTTTCTCCTCTGTTGTTCTCGCGGTGGTGTTTGCGAATATGTATCAAAACAAAACACTGCTTAATTTTTGGTTAAAATGCATTGTAACGCGCGTTACTGAAGTTTGTACCGAGTAAAATATTACCCAATTTTTTTTTGTAATGCCTTACATTACCGCGTTACCACAAACAGCAATATATTACAGTAATTACATTACTTTTGTAACGCATTACTCCCAACACTGCTGGCGACTAATCACACAATTTTAACGCAGTTTGAAAGGGACAGGATTCAGGAATAGACTACTGAGACAGGTCCCTCTTCTATCTGACACCTCACGTTACCCCATGCATGCATTACAGGCTGGTTTATATGACAGAAATTACTTGTGCCAACATGTATTATTTGGTGAATGGAGGTGCAAATTCCTTTATTTGGTTATTGTCCGCGGTTCACATTACAGTAGCTGTAGGCTATCTCCGCCTGACTGCATTGTAAAGTTTTTTCCAACTTGTGTGCGGTCGCCACATTTGGTTCCTACGTTTTGCCTGCATGGATGCGCAATTGAGTGCGCATCTAAATAACATGAAAGATGCAACAACCATTTCTGAGGCCTATAAACAGGTTCATTTCTGACATTACTACTAGCATATGAATGCATTATTTATTTTGTAAGACGTGAAAGAAATGAATGACACAGGCTCGCACAAATTCATGATTTAAAATAAAAGGACACTACGTTTCACTTTCGCTATCATTGTGAGAATAGGCTACAATATGGTAAATGCTTCAAAGTTCCCTTTTAGTCTGATCGGCTCCAAAAATTAATGGGATTTCCTTAGCCTCTGCTACACTTTTCCAAAATGTTTTGGGAGAATTGTAGGCCTACCGGTAGCTTTTGTGATATTGTTGACAGCCATAATAATGCACCACAGGGTGCATTAAATGGAAGCTTTTGATAGCGCACGCCACTAACAAAAAACCACCACAAACCACTCCGTATAGGCTACTCTCGCTGGAACCATCACTAGGTCACTAATTTGTGCGTTATTTACGTTTGATTACATTTCAGATGGTGGTGTTTGTTGGTTCCCTGTAGTATAGCGTTTTTTCTTTCTTTCTTTTTCTGTCCATACATTTTAATCGTTGGTGTCCCGCTTGTTTTGTTTGCCTTTCTCTGTATGGGGTTTGAACGAATGAATTGGGTAACCGTTATGGGTAGGCTATTTATTATTAAATAAATAGGGCAGGCTACATAAGGCCTGGACGGTTCTGTCCAAATTAGCGCACTGTTTGTCAGACTCTGTCGCTGTCAAGGCTACAGCAGACTTTGTGCATTGCGCACCGAGGCATAGGAATGACATTATCAGAATAATTGTGGGGTTAATTAGTAGGCCTAGGATATAACTTTATAGTGTTAATAGTAAAGTAGACTGCTCAGTCCTCATATACAGTGTACACTGTAGTCCTTGCTGCCAACATTGCTTAGCCGTAGTTGTGCCCTAGCTTGATCTAGCGCAGCATGGAAAAGTCAATACGACCCACGAGAGAACAAAAACAAACACATAACCTTAGAAACAGGCAAAAGCGCAGTGCCTTTTTGAATGTGCGTTAATAGAGCTGTAGTTGTACTTAGTTGTTAGCGATTGACCAGGTTGCTTTTGTAAATATGGTACGTACTGTAGAGTCTGTTGAACTTCTGTTCTCAGTGAGTGGAGTAAGGGGGCGGACAAGAGGGAGTAGAGAATAGCAGTGAAGAACAGCATTATGGGAAGTGTAGTATAACCAGTGTGATGTAAAGAACAGTAGAATGGGAAGTGTGTTATAACCAGAGCCCTACAGTAGAGAGAGACTCAGAGCCCTGGTTATAGTATTACACAGACCTCTCCACATGCACCTCCAACAGATCTCCAACAGATCTAAGGGATGGGACATGGAG
This sequence comes from Alosa pseudoharengus, assembly GCF_046254945.1. NCBI lineage: Eukaryota > Metazoa > Chordata > Actinopteri > Clupeiformes > Clupeidae > Alosa > Alosa pseudoharengus. The sequence continues at coordinate 11,103,365 of NW_027468718.1, read as the reverse complement.
GCATGTTTCCTGGTCTGGTTTATGACTCTCTTAATGGCCGATACTCATTCATATGTACAGACCTCTCCACACCTCCAACAGATCTAAGGGATGGGACATGGAGGCATGTTTCCTGGTCTGGTTTATGACTCTCTTAATGGCCGATACTCATTCATATGTAGCATGATATATGATAGCAGATTTCTGGCCACAAATATTATATTTATTTGAGGTGTACATGACTCCATTAGAGAGCATGTTAATGTGTTCTGATGTTCTGTGTACTGATCTTGTGTGTTTGATGTTCACACAGGTGACCGTATAACAAAGAGATTCGGATCAAAGTTCAGACACACACACACATACAGTACACACACACACACACAAATAGTACAGCGGCTAAGCACCAGAATCGTTCAGTTTTCGCAGAAAGCATGAAACTTGGCACAGTTATACTACTACCCCTAGTCAGTCCCTCCAGGAATTCGCGATGTTGCGATCGCAACAATTAACGCAAATTCAGCAAATCCTCGTGAATTCTGGGCGACCTCTTTTCTGGGCGAACTTTTTCGCAAATTTGGCCAATCATCATGGTTTCCCCGTGAAATTTCACCTACCACAACAGTCCCTCGCGCAGAATATGAGTCAGATGCCACACTTACCTCTGCAGTTTTGATGACAATAAATAGAAGGCTAACGTTAATGATCTGCTTTACTTGCATCTATCAACCTGGTGTTGCTAACATGCCTAGGCTATGAAAGTAAGTTAATTAAGACATACTTGGTTTACTGACATTTGAGTAGGCTATAATATGCAACCCATTGGCAAACGGAGATGTCCTTTTAGCTCGTGTCATGTTTGCTAGCTTGTGGGCTCAGTTTGTGTAGTGCTAGCAAAATCATAGAAATTAATAACATTGTAAGACATTTACCTCTTCTATGATCCAAGAATGATTTATACGAGTTATTTTTTAACATTTATTTTAACTAATGACATAGAAAACATCCCGAATTCCATCCACATACCGTAATGCACTATGCAAAGTTATTTCCAGTCATAGCCGAACACAGTGAGATGCAAGTGTTCCAATCCACTTAGAAAATGTTATTAGGCTACGCTAATAACATTTCTCACGTCCTTAAAGTGGCAGGCAGTCAATTAGACTTACACACCACCAATGTAATAACATTAAAGAAAAGTGTAGTCTACTAGTTTAAATCAATATGAAATTACTAGATGGCTATTACTAGATGACTTAGTTGGCTATTAGTAATTATGCAAGTCACAGAATATGAATTATTAAAAAGATGTGAACTTAATATGAATTATATGAATGTATTGAAACATATGACATGATGCCATCTCTTTAGGGGGCTGTCTTTTTTGGACAGTTCTACGAAAGGTTATAGGCTACTGCTTTGTGAATTACCCCAGTAAAAATATTTACTCAAATAAAGTAGGCCTACTTTGATTTTCTGTAACCCTTACTATTTGCCTTTACTTATCCTTTTTAATCAGTGATCACATCAAGATCAGTGCAATTTTGGTCGTACTAACCTTAATTACCCTCAATTAAAAAATTATAAAAAAAAAAAAAAATCGCAACTATTTTTGCAATTTTCACTACCTCTCGCAATTTCTTCGCAACAAACAGCTAAAAACACCGCAACTTCCATCGCAATTTTTTAGAAAAGTTGTCGCGAAATCAGGCATTTTAGATCGCAACAATCACAAAAAATCCTCGCGAAATCCTGGAGGGACTGCCTAGTGATCAAAAATTCAAATGGACCCCAACACATAGCGCCCCCTAGTGGCTGCCATCTTGAATTCAAATATGGCTACCATTCTTAATAGAATTGTTGATACAACTTCAAAATTAAACAAGATAAAAAAGTCTTTTAAGTTCTAACACTCAATTTTTAGGGTGAAGGAAGCTATTGACATGATTTCCAAACAAACTTGATGTTGGCCATTTTGAAATCCAATATGGCGGATACCAAATGTGAAAATATAGACCATCTCTATTGTTATTCATGATAGAAATATCATTCAAAAATAATTTCAAAGTTTGAACAGTCATTTTATCACATGACAACCTCAATAATATACGAGGCATCAAGTATAATCTGGTAAGATTCCAATATGGCCACTATGTGTAAGAATATAAGATATAATATAATTATTCTATATCTTGGTTAATTGAAGTAACTACCTGCATCATCAATAAATTCTTATTCTACCTTCTTCTCTTTCTGAGCAAACCTTAACTCTTACTATACACTGCTCAAAAAAATTATACACTTTAAAAAATAAAACACATCAGATCTCAATGGGGGAAAAACATCATGCTGGATATCTACATTACATTACATTTGGCTGACGCATTTTTAGCCAAAGCGACTTACAACCTGGTAAACAGTTTAACAATTCTCTCAACAATTCTAGAACAATTTCAAACAATTCAAAAAGGTAGAGTACAATAGGGAAAAGTGCATCAGTGAGTGCTGTTTTTATACAGTCAAGTCAGGTGGTAAGTGCTAGAATTAGCTAGTTGTAAGTAGTGCTACGAGAGGAGATATTCTCTGAAGAGCTGGGTCTTCAGGAGTTTTTTGAAGGTCTGCTCTAGTAGGAACTGGTAGCGCGTTCTACCAACAAGGAATAACATGAACAAAGTTTGGATTGACCTGAGCGTACCGCAATGGTCTGGGGTTAGCATATATGCCTGTATGAGGGCATTCGAGTAGGTGGGAGCAGTAGGTTTAGCTGGGAGGACCAGCAGTTTGTTTTTTGAAAGGTTTAGCTGGAGGTGGTGTGCCTTCATCCATGAAGATATGTCTGAGAGGCAATCCGAGGTCCATGCCGAGACCAAGGGGTCATCAGGTGGAACAGATAAAGCTATGTGTCATCTGCATAACAGTGGTATGAGAAGCTGTGCGAATAAATAATCTGTCCCAAAGAAGTGGTGGTGTGGATAGCAAAGAGAAGGGGGCCCATTAGTGAGCCCTGGGAGACCCCTGTGGTAAGATGGTGAGGTGCGGACAGCTCTCCAAGCCATGATACGTTAAACGAGCATTAGGGTACATCAAATTTGAATGGGAAATTTTAATTTCAAAATATCAATTTGGCTGGCATTGCATTTTGTTCCAATTAATATAAAAATGACTTTTGCACAGTTTTGAGTAATTCCATTGAGATTTAGGGGTGCCACCTAACATATGAACTTTGGCGAAATTTCGAAAAATGTGCAATTTTTAGTCTAATTGCCAAAATTTGACCTGGAAATGTTGAGCACAGTGAACTTTTATACAGTAACATGTTCTATAGGGTTATCAAAGTAAAAGTTGTTTGTTTGCCCTTTGGGTAACTTGGGCATTTCTCAGAATTCAACCTTTTAAGATTCTCCATTCACTGTCCTATAGACAAAATGAATGGAGGTCAATGGGACATGTTCACGTGGCCTTACCCTGAATTCTGTGCAGCAGTGATGGATGTCGGACACACATATACAATTTAATTGACTTTATTGTTAAACACAAAGGGCGATACTGACAAACTTAAAAGAACAAACCCTCTCTAGTGGCTAACTCACTGACTAACAGGGCCTAATGGTAAGAGCTGACACTAAGTAAACTCCGAACTTAACTGCTCAGTCTGTGCCAGAGTGTCTGCTCCACTGAGCAACATCACCAGGTAGAAAGAGAGAGGGAATGGAACCTGAACTCTGAACCTAGCCAGTGTGTCTCCCCCCACATATGTCTCCCCCACCCGCCACCCAAGAGTAACCGTCCTATTCAGGGATTAGCTTGGGTTTGCAGCGGCAAAGGTTTGGCTGTTGGTTGCGGTCATGTTCAACTCTCACACACACACACACACACATACACACACACACACACACACACACACAAAGACACAGACACACACACACACACACACATACAGACACAGACAGACACACACACAGAGAGAGACATACACACAAAGACACAGACACACACACACACACACACAAAGACACAGACACACACACACACATACAGACACAGACAGACACACACAGAGAGAGACATACACACAAAGACACACACACACACACACACACACACACACACACACAAAGACACAGACACACACACACACACACACACACACACACAGACACAGACAGACACACACACAGAGAGAGACATACACACAAAGACACAGACACACACACACACACACACACACACACACACACACACACACACACACACACACACACACACATACAGACACAGACAGACACACACACAGAGAGACATACACACAATGACACAGACACACACACAAACAAACACACACCCCCACACACACACAAACACACACACACACACACACACACAGACACACAAAGACACACACACACACACACACACACACACACACACACACAGACACACACACAGACACGCACACACAAAGACACACACACACACAGACATACACAAACAGACACACACACACACAGAGACACATACACACACACAGAAACACACACACACACACAAAGACACACACACAAACAAACACACACACACACACACACACACACACACACAGACACACAAAGACACACACACACACACACACAAAGACACACACACACACAAAGACACACACACACACACACACATACAGACACAGACAGACACACACACAGAGAGAGACATAGACACAAAGACACAGACACACACACAGACACGCACACACAAAGACACACACACACACAGACATACACAAACAGACACACACACACACAGAAACACACACACACACACACAAAGACACACACACAAACACACACACACAGACATACACACACACACACATATACACACATGTTCTCCACAGCCAAAGAGATACATAGAGAGAGAGAGAATAAGGGATACAAAGGAGAGAAGAAAGACACACCCAGAGAAAGCGGATGAAAAAAGGAGAGACAGGGCCAGATGTATGTTTTTGTGCCCGCGTCAGGCATATTTCATTCGCAAAGTGCACATAAAAGCATGGCGAGGTATGTACAAACAGGCCGCACTGAGGAAAAAGCGTAGACTGCCTGTCGTGGGAGCTGCAAATGGCTATTTGCGCTTTTCCGCGTCATGCATATGCATTCATAGGAGGGTCAGGGGTAAGTGGGAGTATCGCGCAAACTCAGGAGACGACAAGTGCTAATAGCATTGATTAGGTGTTCCGCCATATGTATGAAAACAGCGCATGTCTGTTTTGCGGTGAAAAACTTGCGCCTGTTAAAAGCAGGTGTAATCAAAATCGCGGTTGAATGCGTCAATTAGAGAAACTTTTAGAGACAGCTGAGTAAGTATTCAGAGCATCAGTTTTCTTCATTGTGCAATAAATAGTTGAAGTATTTTTAAGTAGATTAGTAGAACTACTAGGCTTACTCTGTATGTCGCTGCTCGTTGACATCTTATTATCATGTATGATCGCTAAAGTTTAACTATTCAACTGCGCTTGTGGTTCAGCTGTGGGCACGCAATTAGCTTTGCAGAGGGGGCGGGAAACAACTACAGATATGATAGTAATATGTAATAACACATCCAACACAGATCAAGATCACCTCAAACAGAAAGATCACCTCAGTTTTCTTGAGCTGCAGTATTGTTTACCTCAGATCTCCATGGCGACCATTGAGCACTGTTAACCACTTTATCCAACAAAAACAGATGTGCGGTGGCACCCCTAAATCATAATGTACTGGAAAAATATTTTGCATGTGTTGTTTCTACATATATTGGAACACTTTTAGCACCCAGCCATATCAAAATTCAAGAATTCTGTTTTTTGATGCACCCTAACGAGCATCCTGTGAGGTAGGATTCAAACTGATATGGACTGGGTAATATGTTAGGAACAAAAGGATGGCACTTTGTTATTTGGGAATGAAAATGATCAATCCACAGAGGACTGAATTAAAAGACCCCCCGAAAATCTAAGTGGAAAAAATGACGTGGCAAGCTAGTCCATTTTGCTTGAATTTCAGCGCAGCAACTCATGATGGTACTCAGTAGTTCGTATGGCCCCGACATGCTTGATGGCATCGGGGCATGCTCTTAATGAAACAGCAGATGGTGTCCTGGGGTATCTGATCCCAGATGTGGACATGGCCATCACTGAGCTCCTTGACAGTCGGTGTTGCAACCTGGCGGTGTTGGATGGACCAAAATATAATGTCCCAGAGGTGTTCAAACGGATTTAAGTCAGGGGAGTGTGGGGGGACAGTCAATGGTATCAATGCCTTCATCCTCCAGGAACTGCCTCCACATTCTCGCTACATGTGTCCAGCCATTGTTGTGCACCAGGAGGAACCCAGAAGTTTTCATCCTGATGCCTAAGAGCAGTGAGGGTGCAGTTGTCTTGCCCGTAGAGGTGTATGCGTCCTTCCAAGGATATCCCTCCTCAGACCATCACTGGCCAACCACCAAACCAGTCATGCTGAATGATGTTGCAGGCAGCATTACATTCTCCAAGACATCTTTAGATCTCACATGTGCTCAGGGTGAACCTGGTCTCATTTGTGAAAAGCACAGGGCGTCAATGGCGAAACTGCCAATTTTGTAATCTATGGCAAATGCCAATAGAGCTGCACGGTGCTGGGCAGTGAGCATAGGTCCTTCCAGAGGCCATCGGGCCCTCAGGCCACCTTCATGAAGTCTGACAGTGTGGTCAGAGACATTCACACCAGCAGCCAGGAGGAGGTCATTTTGTAGGGCTCTGGCAGGGCTCCCACTGTTTGTTGTTGCACAAAGGAGCAGATACTGGTCCTGCTGCTGGGTTAAGGAGTTGGACTACCTGTGCAACGTTTGTACGGTTCCAGGTACTGACTTATGCTACCAGTAGTGACACTGACCCTAGCCAAATGTGAAACTACTGAAAAATCAGTCACGGAGGATAAAGATGGAAAAAGTATCATTTGCCACCATTCCTGTTTTTACAGCCCTATCTCCCTTCTTCCTTTCTTGTCATAATTTTTGGAGAAAGTGGTTTTCAAGCAAGTCTTGGACTTAACTATATCAGAACAACCTCAACTTTACCTGTATTGAGCTTTTGGTGTTTCCACCACAAAGCACACCCAAGGACTGGGCGCTGAACGCACTAGCCAGTGTCCTAAAAGTGCTGGTTCACTGACTAGCATGAGCCCTAATGTGTCAGGAGGGAGCTAAACTCATAAGGTATTACATATTTAAATTAGCTTCATTGACAGGCATAATAATTTTATGGGATGCAAAATGTTAAACTACAATCACTATAATCCTTAAATTAGCATATGCTAATTGGCCCCACCCACCTCAATTGAATTAGGCTAACAGTAGGATGTGTTGGACTGGTTATACTAATTTATCTAACTATGACTGGGTGTATGTACTAATTTATCTAACTCTAGGATAGAAGACAAAATAGCTAATTTCCCAAAAAAAAGCATGTTTCTTAAAGAGACGCTAGCATCCATGGGTTTTAGTCTCCTTGCTAGCATGCCAGCCTCAAGGGGGCAAATTAGAAGGATTGAGTCCAGGCAAGTGCAGGGTTTAGTCACACAGTCAAAACTTCACACATAGCCTAAACGCACCCCAGTTTTTGACTCAGAATGTTTGTCAGAATGTATGGCTACTTCTTTAAAATCCAACATGTCTGCCATTATTTATGCATGATTGTCTCATTATATATTTCATAATGCTGAAAGATGGCTATAGATGTCATATTATGTGTTAAAAGCAGCATAGCATTATAAATGTAGGAAAAAAGGGCATATTTTGGTGGCCAAATTTGAAGTCAAGATAGGGGCCACTAGGGGGCGCTATGTGTTGGGGTCCATTTCAATTTTGGAACATGGTAATGTTAGGATTTAACTGCAGTGAAAGCATGATAAAACTACCCCCCCCCCCCCCCACACACACACACACACACTACCCTATCCCCGTACACTATATGGCAGAGTAATGACCCTGTTTTTTAAGCCTCCATATCTCAGAAAATAAAGTAGATACAAGCTTAAACTTTTGCACAGTAGTTGTTGGGTATTATAGCATTATTGACATAAAGTATGAAGCAAATCCAAGATGGTCAGGCAGGAGGCATCTGTTGATTTGGCACAGAATGACCCTGTTCTGCTGTCTATCAGTGAATAAGTCATTTACAAGCCTGAACACACAGTGCTAAAGTTTACAGACTTATGGTTTATTAGACTCCTACAAAACCACTGCTTCTGTTTTTTAATTAACCAATACATATTAGAGTAATATACTGTAAATATTCACTCAATCTGGCAGTGTATCAGTGTCTGCAGTTGTGGGTCTGTAGAGGTCAGCTGCAGAGTTTTGACTGTCCAGTCCCTCTGCAGGGCCCACAGCATGCTGTTCATCACAGGAGCCTGCAGGTCAAAGGTCATCCAGCTGGACACACACAGAGGCAGCTGGGGGTCAGCAGGGGAGAGACGAGGGTGAAGAAGGGCAGCGCTACCTGGACACAGTGCAGTATGGTCACTGCTCACCTGGACACAGTGCAGTATGGTCACTGCTCACCTGGACACAGCGCAGTATGGACACTGGTCACTGCTCACCTGGACACAGTGCAGTATGGACACTGGTCACCTGGACACAGTGCAGTATGGACACTGGTCACTGCTCACACTGACAGATCCAACACATGTGATGGGCACAGGCTGGGGCCTCACCAACCTCAGTCAGGTCATCTGATGATGAAGTCCTGAAACACCCACTGACCCCAGGTGTGAATTACTGACCCCAGTTAAGAACCACTTACCCACCCCAGGTAAGAACAGCTGACCCCAGGTAAGAACCACTGACCCACTCCAGGTAAGAACAGCTGACCCCAGGTAAGAACAGCTGGTTCTCTCAACTGTCATTTTTTTGAATTCTTAATATCTGTATTTTGAATGTGTGTATTTGGATTAAGGTCACCCCATCTTCAACAGAAATCTGTTCTGAACAGCTTTTATTCTCCACACAGCTATTTGTGTGAACATGAACATGTAGTGAAGTCGGTCTCCACACGGCTCCTGTGTGTGTGTGTGTGTGTGTGTGTGTGTGTGTGTGTGTGTGTGCTCCTCTGCCAGTTATGCCTCTGCTCAGCCTGTTACCTGCCTGGGCTTCTCTGCCTGTCTCTCCCGCTACCTGTTCAGCAGGTTGGGTATGAAACGTTCTGAATAAGGAATCAGAATTGTGTTCTGTTGATTTACAGAATAGAGTAATTATGATGATCTGGAATCAGCCTTGATTCTCCACAAATCTGTCCTGAACAGCAACAGAGTCCTGAAACACCCACTGACCACAGGTAATAACCACTGACCCCAGTTAAGAATTACTGACCCCAGATAAGAATTACTGACCCCAGATAAGAATTACTGACTCCAGGTAAGAACAGCTGGTTCTCTCAACTGTCATGTTCAGTATTTTGAATGTGTGTATTTGCATTAAGGTCACCCCATCTTCAACAGAAATCTGTCCTGAACGGCCTAGTCACACACAGCTCCTGGTGATGTGTGTGAATATGCACTGCACTGAGTCACCACATAGCTCCTGTGTGTGTGTGTGTGTGTGTGTGTGTGTGTGTGTGTGAGTGTGTGTGTGTGAGTGTGTGTGTGTGTGTGTGTGTGTGTTCTCTGTACCTATTCAGTTACATTTCTCTTTTTACATTTTATTAGCTACCTGTTCAGCAGGTTGGGTATAAAAAGTAATTTATTAATGCAATTGTAATGATGTGGGTTGTAGTGTCATTATTGAGTCCTGTTGATATTTCCATAAGGGATTCATTAATGCAATTGTAATGATGTGGGTTGTAGTATCATTACAGCTGTTTTATCGGTCTGTGGAAATCACACAGTTCTGACTCTGTTTATTCCTCCTTCTCATCGTGTTCAAACTCAGCAAAGCCCAAAGCTCCCTGGTGTAGATTAGACCTTCCATCTGGTTATGAAGGACAGAGACAGAGACACTAACACTGCCAATGCATCAGATTAATATGATTATTTATTTCATGTGCGTGCATGATGATCAGAGTTCAGTAGTGCAGGAGTTTGTGTTTACTGCAGTGCTCTCAGTCTCTATAGTGCTGTTTAATCTCCAGCATTTCTGACCTCAGATCAGACAGCAGCAGCAGAACCAGCTGCACCTGTGCTGTGTTGCTGCTCTGCTACTGGGAACCTCACAGGTGAGAGGAGAGTGTAGTTACACAATAACCACCACTAGATGGCAGCATTCATACTGAGACTGTGCTGTGTTGCTGCTCTGCTACTGGAAACCTCACAGCTGAGAGGAGAGTGTAGTTACACAATAATCACCACTAGATGGCAGTATTCATACTGAGGCTGTGCTGTGTTGCTGCTCTGCTACTGGAAACCTCACAGGTGAGAGAGGAGAGTGTAGTTACACAATAACCACCACTAGATGGCAGTATTCATACTGAGACTTTCACAAGCCCCAGAGAGGTATTTTCTTATTTACGGGAGAACAAACAGCACTGTCTCACCTGCTTCCTTATTCAGTCAGAGCAAAGGTCTCTGGGGAAAGAGGACTCTGATTGGTCAATCTAGCTACAGCTTGAAATGATCTCATGTTCAGGTTGAAGTACCTGGATGTACCTGTGTTCTGTGACTGATAAGACAGACACGTGCTGACCCTGGATCATTGGATGATGAGAAACAGCCTCCACCACACAGACTTTGACCATCATGTTTGGGTTAATGTTCTACTCATATGACAGGAGACCTGACAGGTGGGACAGAGGCCAATGCCACAATATCTAATGTTGACTATAAAATGCTAACATGCTAACATCTCTGAGTTACTGAGAGGGAGCAAACAATGGTGGAGTATTTTGAAAACACACGCACACACACACACCAACACGAGTAGTATGTCAGAAACCTACACCAGTGTGTGTGGTGCATTGTGGGGGTTTTACTTGTGTCTTCTCTGGGCCTGCATGAAGGCTTGTTCTGACACACACTAACACACACACACACACACACACAAATACATACACACACACACACACACACACACACTGGTCTGGCCTGGCCTGGTCTTAAAAGGAGGGAAAAGGCCCTATGGCTCATCAGCAGTAGGCCCTAATCAAAAGCAGCTCTCTCTAATGGGCATCCTGCACTGCCAACCCAGCAGGGAGTTAAGAGGCTGATATGAGAATGTTCTCCTGCACAGAGTCCTGAACAGGCACCAAGCACACATGGGACTGTTCCTATAGCCGGCTCTCAGTGTCTCAGTGCTCACAGTACACATCAGCAGGGTTGTGTACAAACACAATATGCTCAATGAATACATATTTTACATGTCAATACATCACTGATTTGGTTTTGAAAAACACACAATTCAATTTACATTAATTCCAAAGTAATGTAATTTTTGTTTGGTCTTCAACAAAAAACAAATTTTGTCATGTTTTTTTTAACATGACTTTCCGTATGTAAATCTAAATGCTCTCCATGACAATGAATTTTTTCAATGAATCTTGAATTTCCCCTTGGGGATCAATAAAGTATCTATCTATCTATCTATCTATCTATCTATCTATCTATCTATCTATCTATCTATCTATCTATCTATTTATCTCTCTATCTCTCTCTGACAACTGATGTATCATATTCTGCCACCAGGGGGAGCTGTCTGTTGGATAATATCCTTCTGCAGATAGTAAACTGGATACTTGACCTGATACTTGACATGATCTGTACATTTATAATACATATTGTTATATGTCATACACATCCCAAAAAGCCACAATGAGTAATGAGAAAAAATAAACATTATAAGCAAGAAAGTAACACTTACTCATAATCCCTAACTGCTTTTACAATTTTAAGTTCAGCCCACAAGTTATTGAGTTGACTTAAATACCAAAGTAGAAACACTGTCAAGTTGAAAATGAGCTCTCCGTAATGACATCTGCAGCTGAAGCCTTGTTGGCGCGTACGGCCAAGCAACGGCCAGCGAATGACAGCTGGAATAAATCCCTGGAAATGGCCAATGAGGAGCCGCGTTTCCCCCTGGAAAGTTACCCGGTGTCAGCCGGTGACAGCCTGGCAACAGCCAGTCCCTGAGCGGTCCGCATATCCAAGAGCCTGGTCAAGCATGAGCCAATCAGAGAACCGTTGCCATGGGGTACGTCCCGCCCTCGCCCCCTGTAGCGGCGCGAGCTCCAAATTGGATCTGTACAGCACAGGTCTGCACAGGTACGCTATGGTTATTTACCTCAGCGAGTATTTTGAAGATTCGTTTCTGTGGAGGGAGATTTTGACTTTGTTGATAAATTTGTTTACGTTTTTTTTTACTGTATTGTAAGTGTCATGTTAGCTTAGTGCATAAACAAGACAGCCAGGACGTGCTGGGCAGGCTGGAGGAGATCAAGAGCATCACCTCCCTTTTTGGCCGAGTCCTGAAAATGGACTCAACCAAAAAAGATTGTGAAGAAGCTGACACACCGCTCCACAGCATCATGGGCCACCAACGTTGGCACTGAGCACGGGCAGGTGATCATGTCCGTGCTGACGGCCAGTGAGGGCTATGGCCTCGGGCCACTGATTGGTGGCCTCGTCAGCCGCTACAGGGACGCTGGGGTGCTGCCTCCTGAGGAGCTTTATGTGGACAGGGGACTGCTGCGGATCCACACATCTGCCCAGGCTGTTCAGGACGTGGGACCGCATGCTGATACGCCTGGACATAATTATGGCACTGCATGCGGAGGATTGCTGTTGGGTGCACCACAGACTCCCACTCTCTCTTACGCTGGCTTCTTGGACCAACTGAGCCAGTGTATTTTCATCTGGGATGAGGACGACGTGCGTGCCCTGACGGCGGCTATAAGCGCGCTGAGCTGGCAGCGAGGCACATCCACCCCTCCACCCCTGCTGATGTCATGCGACTCCTCTCCAGGGCAGAGATGGCGCTGCACTGCAGGCGGACCACCAGGAGCAGAGAAGAGATGGAGGCTCTCATCACCCAGCTCTTGGTGTCCTACGACGGGGAGAGAGGGGGGGCAGCACTCTTGGAGTGCCCCTCATCCACAGTGAGAGGATGGCGGAGATCTGGAAGGTGCAGAAAAAACACCTCTGCTGCCTCCAGGACCCCCCTGGCGTGCAGCTGTATATGCAGACGGGGACCCTGCAGAAAGGGGGGCACACTCTGCCCACCTACAGATGCACCAGGGGGTCAACATCTCTGGAGAGTTTCCATCTCCACATGAACCGGTTCATCCCAGGTGAAAACTCATCTCAACTTTAGCACAAAAACATGTAGATTGATGTAGAGAATTAAAGCAGAATTGAATAAAACAACTATTTCTATCTTTAGGAACTCTGGCCAGTGCCACGTTCCTCCAGGCCTATCTGGTGGATGGCCTTGCCAGGTGGAACGAGGACAGGGGTATGGCTGCAGAGGGGAGAGTGGAGCCCCACTCCTACAGTGGCCTTCTACGGCATGCGGTCAACCAGCTCGAAGAGGTGGTCATAGGAAGGAGGGTCCTGACATACACACCTCCACGGAAATACACTGCTACACCTCCTTTGTGTCTTAAAAATCTCATTTGAATTAAAATGTTTTATGTCAACTGCTACATTTAGTTTGATGTGTTTGTTTTATGGGTTTGTGATTTCCAGGTGAGCTTGTTGGGGTGGAGTGTTTGTATCACCTGACTGGCCGTGCACTGGAGGACTACAAACACACACTGGCTGCATTGGAGACAGAGGAGGTGTTTGTGGCCGAGGATGAGGGCTATGTTGAGCCTGAGGCAGGGGAGTTAGAGGACTTTACTGTCCCCATCCTGGAACCTCCCCCACTCACTACTGCCATGGCTGCTTCACTTGGTGTGGGTTCTGCTGATGTAGCGTCTGCCACACCACCCACCAGCCGGTCCCCAGCGTCTGCCACACCACCCACCAGTCGGTCCCCAGCGTCTGCCACCCATTAGACAGTCCCCTGCGTCTGCTGCGCCATCCCCAGGCTGGTCCCCAGCACCTGTCACTCCACCCACTAGCCGGTCCCCTGCCACTGCAGTGCCCTCCACTGCCCAGTCCCCAGCTGCCACAGGTGTGCTTGCCACAGCCCCTCCACCTGCCACAGGTCCGTCTGCTGTAGCTCCTGATCCTGTGTCTCCGTCTGATGTAAGTTTTAACTTTTTTTTGCGACTGATTTTAAAGAATCAATCCTGACATATTGTGCTTTGCTACAAGTCTGTCACTATGTTCTATTTTATTCATCTAGAGCTCTGTTGGACTGGACAACATCCCCGGCTATGCAGCAGTCCAGGACTTGGCACGCTGCCTTGTGGCCCTCAAAAGCCACAACCTTGCCCTGACACAGGAGGAGGCACGGCACGGCACATCATCGCCCTCTGGCAGGGCTTGTCACACTTCGACAAGGGCAGGACAGCATACCCTCCTCGTCACCAGCAGACCCTGAACACAGGTCAGTTTAGGACCAGAACAAATATTGTGGCACCAGGGGTGGAGTCCACCAGACGGTACGTTCATTACATTTTTGTGTTTGTTTATTTGTTTGTTTTTGTTTACAATCTGTGTGACCATAGCTATAGTTACCATGTTTTGCACTGCCTTAATTGTCCAGGTGTTTCATCGGGTCACACGGTCCGGCCCAGTGGCCAGACTGCAAGCGGCTGGTGGAGGCCATCTCCATCCAGCTCTGCATGGCCATCACTGGCCGAAAGAAGAGCCCCAAGGGCAGCCAGAGCCTGTGGACCCATGTCATCCACGCGTGCAGCAATTTACCTCAATGTGTTGTCAACAACGCACGTGTGATGGCCGACACCACCATCCAGCTGCCCGAGATGAACACCACAACGCTGGCACAATGGTGAGTAAATCAATAAATATCTGTACAACCTAGGTATTATTTTTATTTATTATTATTTCTTAATTTTATTCAGGTGCAACAAGCATAGCCGGAGTCAGGAGACTGAGGTGCTGCAACAAGCCTGTCCGGTCCCAATCGCAGGACCTGTGCAGCAGCAGTCTACACCCCAGAAAGAGGCTCTGTCCGTCCTGGTTGTGGTGGACAACCCACATGTCTTTCCCATGCCAACCAATACAGTAGGCACAGCCAGGCTGAAAAGACGGCTGACATTTTTGCCAAAGAGACAGACCAACCTGCCGCAACACCCACTTGGCTTCAGCATCCGGCGACCAGCGCAACACTCACCTCCCTGCAGAGCCCTTCAGCCACCTCCACCCTCACCTCCCTGCAGAGCCCTTCAGCCACCTCCACCCTCACCTCCCTGCAGAGCCCTTCAGCCACCTCCACACTCACCTCCCTGCAGCCACCTCCCTTCAGCCACCGGGACACAAGGTCTTGTGCCTTCAACAGCCGTTTTAGATGTTCATATACACAGAGGAACAGAAAGAGGAGGATGGAGAGGGGAGAGGCGGGTGAACGAGTTAGAAAGTGCACTAAAAACAATGATGTGGTGATGTGTAGAAGCTGCTTAAAGGACCGCAAGCTGCCAGCACACCAGCAGTACTGCGGGAACTGGTACTGTGGGGAGACAGCCACCGAGTCCTTGACTGAATGGCGGGAACGCCTGGCAGCCAGTGGATATGGGAAAACATGGAGCAGACGGGGGAGGGGCAAAGGGATGTGGGGGCCCTTACGGAAATTAACCATGGATTAACTTTTTAACTTTTTGGGTTACCCAAAAAAATATAAAAACTATGGTTCATTTTCGTAAGTAGAGAGGGGACAGGGAAGAGGAGCAAAGTGACAAATGATGCTTTAGCACTGTTGTAGTTATTTAAATAAATACATTATTTTGGTATTAATTCCTCCCTCTGTGTAATTAAATTTTAAACTGTTTTTTTGTCTGACATTATGGCAAAGTAATCGATAAGGACTCCTCTTTCATAATTCATCACAAGTCTGGAGCCATTGGTGAACCATTTACTGCAGAAAGGGTATTTGTGAAACTTCAAAGGCCATAAAAAGCCAGGGCTTTTATTTTCCTAAATCATCTAACTGACCCTGATTATATGTGCGACAGGCGTCTTTATCAGACAGGCCTTTAATTCCTTACACACAAAATTTGACCTCAGCAAAGATGGGAAATATGAAATTTAACATTTAACACTGAATTTTGCATACCCATATGAGAATTAGGCTATCTAAATAAATAAGAAAGTATGCAAACCAAAAACAAAAAAGTAGACAAAACAAACTTTAATTTTCAGGCTTTTATTTCAAGTTTTGCAGTACAACAAAAGAAGATTACTATGCATAATACTACATTGCAGCTAACTGTTAAGAAGAGAGCAATTTTAAACAATCCTGGCCCTCCCAGCTAGCGAGCAGATTGTATTTATCCTTTTAAACGATTTGAATTAAAAACAATACATTCATTCAATCGCATGCATGTGCAATGGGATGATCGGAGCAAATGACACGTGACATTAAGTGAAAAATAAACGTGTGTATCATCCTCATTTCTCTTAGTTAGCATTCATACCGTCGCATGTGTGACACGTCAGCATCATTCCATACAATGATAGACATCTGTAGCGGAATTTCAATGCAAATATGAACGTGCAAGGTGGGATTCGAACAGGCACTTTGGGGAGAGTTTTTGGACACTTTTTGGTCATGAACCTCAATACATGAGCGCTAGCCTTGGCACTGCATCAGTCTCATAATCAGAAGGTTGTGAGTTCAATCTTCACATGGGATATAATGCTTTTTTATCAACTATAGTGATAAACCATGGTTATCATGGCATGGTTATCATGGTTACCCACAACAACATGGTTAATCCATTGTTCATTTTCATGAGGTGTTTCCCTCTCAGTATGTCATCCCTGGTTCAGAGTCAGTATCAGCTCTAACTGTGCTGCTCTACTCTTACTGAGGCCTTCACTGGTAACATCCTCAGAGGAGAGAGTGCTGCACACACACTGCTGACAGAATGCCAAATACACACTCCAATATAATAAGGTAATTTTGGAACACACACACACACACACACATACATGTACCACTGACAGAATGCCAAATACAAAGTTATTCTCCTACTCTCCTTTAGATCAGTTTATTTCATCCACACTCCAAAGTCTTCAGGTAACATGACCTACAGTAGCTCCCCCCAACCTCAAATCTACTGTCACTTGACATCCCAAAACCCTGGCATAAAATCGCTGCCCTCTCTCACTACAGATGTATCAACGGGCTTATTTCTTCAGAGATACTGTATTTAGCCGTCCTCTATCCTGATGGTGATTGGCTGATGTTTACTGCATCTTTCTCCTTAGAGATCAGGCTCCCTTCTGACCTGCGGCATGCTTCTCTCTGATGCGTCATTGTATACAGAGTGGCAACAAATTGGTAAAGAGAGCTGTGGCCATGATCAGAATAGAGGCTGGCTAAATATCTATGAGGGGTTTGAAGGAACTATTTATTTAAGTGGAATCACTCCCCCAACCATTGATTTCTGATTGGTAATTTGCACAGTGATATATCTGTTGCCTCCAAAAGTTAGCCTTACCTTTAAGTGTGCATGAAGTTACCCACGTTATCTTTAAGTGTGCATGAAGTTACCCACGGTACCTTTAAGTGTGCATGAAGTTACCCACGTTACCTTTAAGTGTGCAATGCATTCATTTACCCACGTTACCTTTAAGTGTGTGTGGATAATTCTTAAAATATGTAACTGCACAGACACACTGCCTAATCTGCCTCTCTGTGTGTCTAAATAAAACAATATGTTAAAAAATATTGATTAATTTAGATCATGAACAGATGTGCACAGATCGTACAGACATTAAAAAACATGTGTTATATTATACATGTCTGACCATAATATGTGCCGCTGTTTGGTCACATATGAGCAGGGCATGGACACACAGCGCCATCTACTGTTAAAGAACAGTAACTTCACCATGAGGGGAAAAGGCCCAAAGGCTCAGCAGTAGGCCCTAATCAATAGCAGGTCTCTCTAAAGGGTGTCCTGCACTGCCAACCCAGCAGGGAGTTAAGCATGTATGTCCTCAGGGCTTTATTAAATAATCCTGTTATACTATGTAATGTTTAAACTCTTCTAAACGCTTCAAACACACACACACACACACACACACACACACAACAGTATATGCTGGTCCAAACCCCTTGAGGTACATTTACCTCAGGATAATCAACACTCCCTGATCTGCAGTTTAAAGACTCCAAACCCTTCAACATGGTGGAGTTGGGACCCAGAACAGGAACTAAGAATCCCTGTTCTATATGGGACTAAGGAAGCATCCTGAGGACCAGCACTGAATAGGAAACAGTGACCTCCTCATAAGAGCTACAGTACATGCAGGGTCAGGACCATCAGCAACACTTTCACAAACCACCAGGTTGGAAATCCCTGCTCTATGAGATCCTGAGTCTGCAGTGTAATTACACGTAAAGGGCGACTAGGTGTCAGTATTGGCCATGTGGTTTGGAACACATTTCCCCAGCCTGGCTTGCTAATAAAATCATAGTTAAAAGGATGATAAAATAAGTGAAACTATCAAAATGATGTGAAATCACTGTCATTTTAAAAGGGTTGTGGTAAAGTTGATGCATTCTGTCTATGGACAGCCTACCAGAAATCCCTCTCAGATATTCTGTTATGGTTCACTGAAGTGTGTGATGTGCTGGTGGCAACAGTGAAATACAGATAACAGTAAACACAATCTAGAACTTCTCACACAAAATGGTGCTTGAATGATTGAAAAACAAATGGTAAAATATTACACACATGATAATCAAATACATGAACTGGTTAATGCGTTTAATGTTTTATTGTCCTTATTTACATACCAATCTATTGTTGTTAAATCCCACAATATTACTGTGGTATATTATGGGAATTAAATTACTACACAGTAGAGTACATACAGCAATGTACCTTTAACATTTTATATCCACTGTTACGGCCCTAGTGTGATTCGGCCGTATGTCTTGTGCTTTGCCTTTGCCCTTGTTTAGGTCCCACCTACTGCTGATTGCTGGAAAGGGAGTTCCTAATTGGGGTTGATTGGACAGCCCTTAAAAGACCCAAGATGGCATTAGTTCAGGGCCTTTGAGCCGCCAGCATCCACGGTTGTGTGAGGGCCGTGGATGGCTGTGTGTATTGTGTATTATGGTTTATGTTGTGTATTGTCCTGAGCTGTTGTCCTGCTGTGTGATCTTGACCAGCTCATTTTTAGATTACTACAGTGGTAGTGTGTGCCGAGTGCGGCAATTACTCCCAGTGGGGAGAGTGGCTACGATGTAGCAAAATACTGGCCTAGTGTGGCCAGGGTGTGCCGGGTTTGGCAAAACTACTCCCAGTGGGGAGGTTAGTGTTTGTATGTTTATGTGTTTGTTTGTTACTATTTGGTTTAGGCCTAGCCGTCTTCATACTTTTAGTGTAATTGTCTGTTTGAACTTTTATTTTGATTTATCAATAAACCGGTCATCTCAATCATTTACTTCCTTGTTTGTGTTTACTGTTCTCCTTTATTTAAGTTAACTAGTTACGCAGCCATATGCCCCTAGGCATTTTAACATCCAGGCGTAACACCACACAATGAGACATATTTTTACTTTTCATAAAATTGCTTTGTTTTCTCATAATCTTCACTCCTATAGGTTTCCCTCCCATTCTCTGAACACACACACACACACACACACACACACACACACACACACAACCTCACAACACAACTCTCTGACCACATGCACTACCACACACTACCAAATTGTACTGATGAACCTGACAAGTTAAATGAGGTGAGGTTGGAGGTGAGCATTAGCACAACTTTAACTTTTGATGTCCACATTAGTATTATTTCTTTGAAATACAATAACACATGTTTTTGCTGTTATAAGAAATTTTAACTTCTATAAACTGTGCTGCTCTACTCTTACTGAGGCCTTCACTGGTAACATCCTCAGAGGGACATTTCTGTTAGTCCAAAAGTATGGAAACACACTCTCAGTGAAAGTGTGTGTGAAAGTGTGTGTGTGTGTGTTATTATCAGGGTCAGAGAATGACAGCTCTCCTCTGTCCCAGTCCAGCTGCACTCTGATCCTCTGGAGTTTCTGCTGCACTGTGAGACGAGTGGAGGCATGAGGAGGAGCACGTGCTGTATATACAGCACCAGTATACCGCACACACCACAGTCCACTCCTGGAGTATATGTATCCCTTCCTCTGGAGAGACACTGCCATCACACCCACAACCCAATATGTGTTTTCTCCAACCTCCACATCCCAGCAGTGAGTCCCTGAGTTAAAGCCCTCAGAGCCCAGGACACTGGCATGGTGATCAACTCTCTCTGGGTTATCAGGAAGCTGCTGCTCCTCATCACCACATCTCACACTGGTCAGATCCTCAGACAGGATGAGTCGTGGGTGTGCAGTGTTGGGATCCAGAGTCACAGGAGCTGCAGAGAGAAAGAACACACACATGAGCTGAACACTGAGTGATGTGTGATGAGGATGTGAATGATGGTCATTATTAATAGTGGTGTTAGCAAGTGTAATGGCAGGAGAAGTAGTAACAGTGAAATGCTCTTTAGTCATCAGGATGAAGGATCACAGCTGTACAGGAGTGTACTCACAGGAGAGGGATGTTAGTGGAAGGGAGGATCATCACTGACCATTGTGTGTGTGTGTGTGTGCCTGTGTGTGTGTGTGTCTTTGTGTGTCTGTGTGCTTGTGTGTCTGTGTGCTTGAGTGTGTGTGTGTGTGTGCATGCGCGCGCACGTGTGTGCGGTGTTTGAATCTGTGTGTGTGTGTGTATGTGTGTGTGTGTGTGTGTATGTGTTTTTGTGTGTGTGTGCTTGTGTGGTGTGTATGTGTGTGTGTGTGTGTGTGTGTGTGTGTGTGTGTGTGTGTGTGTGTGTGTGTGTGTGTGTGTTTGTGTGTGTGTGTGCTTGTGTTGGGTGTGTGTGTGTGTGTGTGTGTGTGTGTGTCTGATTACTGGAAGTTGGATCTTCTCTGTTTTGCAGAGGGATACTATCAGTGAAGGACCCCAAGGACCCTCCTAAGATTGATTATGTGTGTTAAAAACAGTAGGTTACTCACTGTACTGAACAGTCTCCTGCATCTTCTCCCAGACTCTGAACTTCAGGTTGCCCAGGTGCTTTGCCACATTGATCAGAGCTCCTGAAACCCTCTCTGGATCCTGCAGTGTGCACTGGGCTCTGGAATAACATTCAGGAGTCAGTGGTGCTGTGGGTTTGGGTTCAGAACCACAGAGAAGAGAGAGACAGGAGGCAGATCACTCACCTTTCAACTGTGCTCTTGTAGTTCTGGAAAGTAACAAAAGAGAAATTAGGTTAAACATTATTGGTACAAAGGTATTTTTGTACAGTGGACACTAACATCTCATTGATACTTCATAAAAATGGTTCATGATTAATGTTGAGTGTTTTAAACTAAATATCGTACACACAAGTATTTGCGTTTTCTTACTGACTGACCAGTTGATACATAGCTACATAATGAAAAGACCTGCAGATGAAAGGTTAGGTCAGTTTATAGTTTATATAGTTCTATGAAATGACCAAGGAGAGAAAATGTGCTTATTTTTTTCTGTTCTGTTTTTTCTGTTATTTTGTATTCATTTTATTAGACCTTTATTTAACCAGAATTGAGTTTGTAATGTCTTTTTTAAGTTATTATGATGATGATCAACACACACACAAACACAGACACACACACACACACACACACACACACACACACACACACAGCCCTGGCTTGGTCAGTTCACCCTCCCCCCCCACTACAATGCCCCAGTGGCCAAGTAAAGTGTCTGTGGGAAATATTGAATATGACAGTGTGAGCACATAGTTAACCATGACGATAGACTCATCATCATCATCATCATCATCATCATCATCATCGTAAAAGCACAAATTACTGCCCCTTTCATTCGAAATTTTTAAAACAACAATGTTTTTTAATACTTCTAAATAACATATGACAAATTAACCTTGCATTTTTCAGTAGCCATAGGTGTGTAGATTTGAACAAAATCTGGTTTGGTTCGTACCGGGGCTTTTACTGCCAGAAATATGGTTGTTTGATTGGTTGCCACGCTCGGACTTTAGTGCTGGGCTGGTGGGTGCTTATTTCCGCCCTTTCACACGGCACGTCAACGGTTAGACCGAGAATTCTCATCGCGAAATCAAAATTATACTGGAGCTCCAAGCGGATTTGTACACGCAGCCTTACAACACTGTTTACAGCACTTCGAGTCACGAGTGTGGGTGCTTGTGTTTCTGTAGGAATCCGCCGTCTTGGTTTGTATAGAAATTAATATTAAGGAAATAGGTGACGGGCGGTAATAGGTGACGTTCATCATCATCATAGCGTGTATATTGCAACACTCTGCGCTTCCTCTCTCTGGAATCACATCACATACTGTAGACAACAGACCCACACCCTCACAGATCCACACCCAACCAACCCCACACTCATGATCACAACAACAAGTTAGTTAAATGTATGTAGTCCTTTCCTAGGTGCTTTACAGTGAAGTGGGGACTTAACTACAACCACCATAGCTCACACCTGGGTGATGCACAGCAGCCGTTTTGCACCAGAATGCTCAACACACGCTGGAGAAACGCACAAGAACTTTCATATCTGTTAGCCAGATTTGGATTTATTCTCCACATACAGTACAACTGTTCTCCCTTTGTAGTACCAAAACATCACACAACCACCACACTCATCAACAATCACCAAAATGCACCAACACCACGTCAATGATCACCACTCCACACTGTCACCACACTCTCCAAAGATCACCGAACTACACCACCACCACACTCTCCAAAGACCACCACACCAACACTGTACTCCTCAATGATCTTTAGCAAACAACAGCAACACCACACTCTCCAAAGATTACCAACACCACACCAACACCACACCAATCAACAATCACCACACCAAAACCAACACCACACTCACCAAAGATCACCAATACCACACCCTCCCAAGATCACAAACACCACACTCTCCCAAGATCACCACACCAACATCACACTCACCAAAGATCACCACACCAACATCACACTCACCAAAGATCACTAACACCACACTCTCCCACGATCACCACACCAACATCACACTCACCAAAGATCACCAAACCCACTGTAGATCATCTAGAGAAACATGAACAATGTACAGCTGCGTGTGTGTGTGTGTGTGTGTGTGTCAGATGTGAGGGGAGGGTTTTTACCTGCAGGAATGTGATGTCATCAGCATTTATTTGCTTTTCTATGGCTCTGATTGAGTCTGAAAGAGATGAGATCTCTCTGCTCATCTTCTCAATCTTCTCCTTCATCATCTGACTCTTCTGCTCCTCTTCCTCCCTCAGTGCAGCTATCCTGGCTGCCTCTTCATCTCGTAGAAACTGGTGAAGATTCTCAAACTCCATGTTGATCTGCTTCGCTGTGTGCTGGCCCTGAGTCTTAAAACATTAAACATATATAGAGTAGAAGAGATGTTAAATTCCTCATGCTACTATAGGTAGGGGATTTCACACAGCGGCCAACCAACAACCAAATCCTTTGGTATTTGCCGTCAAAACCAAAATCACTAACAAATCACAAATCACTAACAAAAACATCACCAACAGAACAGCCTTCAAGAGCATTTTACTGGGGTTATGAAGCAGACACCTTACTTCATAGGTGTTTCAACTAAATTAGGCCAACAACACCTCCAGAAGGCTCAACAGTTGCGTCTGGTGTCCCAGACTCACCCCTCTCCACACTCATGATGGGTGGGTCCTCTACCAACAAATACAGACAATGAACCAAACCAGAGAACACAAAATCATCAACCAAGCAGTCTCTGTGTTCAACAAATAGGCTTCACAAGCAATATTATTTAACCTGACTCCGCCAGATGGATTTGCTCCACATATCCATCTAGGAACTTTCCGTTGAAGAATTTTTGGGAAGGGGCGGAAATACTGGTTAGCTGATTGGATAAACGATCTGTCTATCACCACCTTTGTTGGTTATCGACGGGCCAAATCAACCAATTAGATGAACAAAGTGTTCTTCTAATGCCTTCGTTTAACATACAATTAAGTTAGGTAACGTAACTAATGTTAAGATGTTTTAACTTACCATTTGTATGTGACATGAACCTAATCAACGACAATTCCCATCAAGTTTTCACGGTAGGCCCTACACTTCTGAAGAAAGTATATTCCTTCATTATGAACTGGAATCGGCCGTGGAGGATGTCTGTGTCGTTCATTCCTCCCAGCTGCATGGCTGAGACTCATAGCTTCACAGCTTACCCAGGAATACTTTCTAATTTGAATAAAACTTGCGCGATAGCTATGCTCATCTCATCTGAGGATGCTGTCATGTTGTTCATTGTGTCACACCTCAACCCGCCTCAAAGCCAACGCTGATTGGACGTTCGTTTAGTGAACTGCTCCAAATTCTCTTTAACGGAAAGTTGCCAGACTGATATGCGAGTGAAAAGCTGAAGCTTGCGAGATCAGGATGGTCTCACGAGGCTAAATATTATTACCATGTTTATGTTAAATCAAATTTGCCACTGTAATATTCCCTCTGTGAGGGCTTATCTTTACCTTAATGTGTTTTGCTGTTTCATCACAGGTTAGTTTAGTTTCTTTATGTTTCTTCATCTTCTCCTTCAGCTTGGCCAACTGTGTCCTCAGTTCCTCCTGAAACAAGAAGAATACAACAGTTATGCTGCAACAACTCAAATAAACATTGCATTCAAACTCAGTACATTGTCATGATGGAAGACAAAGTACAATGACAGCTTAGTATTTAGAGAAAGGTAAAAATCAATTGTTTAACTCAAGGAGAGGTGGAAAATGAGTTTAATTCCCCAAATGGTGGAATATCCCTTTACACTTTGATAGTTTCAGCTCTGATATTTTTTTCATGATATTATATTATTGATATTATAAGTGCATGTACATGTGCCTGCATGTGATTACTGTACTTAAAAACATCTCACTTCCACAGCATATGATTGACAGAAAACCGGTAAAGATGCTGCAGCATTAGATTCTTTTGTACCTAATTAAAACATGCATTATCATAGACTACAGTGCTTCACACAGGATTAGTGTTTTATAGCCTGAACTATCTAATCATCTCATGAATTGGGCCAGGTATCACCCAGACAGAATAGCTCATGTTGCCTCATAGTATGATTTAGCACAGGGTGCCATTTGGAAACAGACAAATGTGCAGAGAGGGATAATTCTTTGTTTAGTACTAATTGTCTTTCTTCTATAAGCCTTATTCATATAAGGTTTCATGAATGAAACCCCCAGTGACATGCAATCTAATATAAAAAGATTAAATAATATAATAAAATAAAACCATGGAACTCATCTTACCTTATAATCACGTGTTACCTCAACAACAGGGCTGAAGTTGTGATTCTTATGTTCCCTTGAGTCTCTACACACCAGACACACAGGCTGTTTATCCTCCAGACAGAAGAGCTTGAGTTTCTCACTGTGCAGACTGCAGAGCACCTCAGACCCTGCTGAAGCTGAAGCTCTCTGACTTCTCTGCTGTAAATAGGTCTCACACAAGTTCTTTAGGTTCAAGTTAAGTTGTGGATCTGAATTTGTGAATCTTTTCCTGCATATAGGACATTCTTGGTGTCCTTTGGTATCCCATAACCACTGCAGACAAGCTTTACACACACTGTGACTACACTTCATGATGACAGGATCCTTGAAGATGTCACAGCACACAGGACAGGATAAATCCTCCTCTGGGAGAGAACGCTTGGCAGCCATTTTCTAAACTCACTGTAAAGCTTGTGATATCACCTAACTATGATGTCCTGAAGGAAAGTAGAGTCCTTTAGCAAAATTCTTCCTTCAGTCTTTCAGATGTCCAGTCTGGGGGGTGGATTGGTCATCTCTGGAGCCTGATTGAGCCTAAGTGTTCACCTGTGCTCTACTGTCAGCTTCAGGAAAAGGGAGGAAACAACAAGCTTAGCACTCATTTCCAGTGAAACGAGATCAGCTTAACTTTCATTTCCTGCACCAGGAAGAAGCCAGACCACAGGCACAAATGAGTCAGAGGGAGGAGCCGTGATGGTACAGAATAACTCTGATTGGTTAGCATAGTCTCACAAATGGGTGTGTAATGCAAAGTCCACTGTACATCCACTCTGAACCAACAGGGTTGCAGAACGACATATTTGTCATATTGAATTTGAAATTAAATGTATCCTGATACTGTGTGACTGCCAAACATATGCAAATTAGGGATGTTCAAGTCACACAGCATAACTGTCAAATGTTAATAAATACACAGCTTTCCTATAACTTCAAATGGGCACACACACACACACACACACACACATGCCATGAACCTACAAACAGCTGAGTTTTTTGACTGACTGTTTGAAAGTCAGATGAACCCATGCCATGTCTGTCCTTGTAGTTCAGGGTTCAGTGATGGCCATCTCATATCGCTGTCCTTGTAGCTCAGGGTTAAGTGATGGCCATCTCATGTCTGTCTTTGTAGTTCAGGGTTAAAGGAACCATATGTAAGATTGTGGCCAAAACTGGTGCATGCAATCACTTTCAAATTACTGTAGAGCGGTGTATCCCCCCCCCCCCCCCCCCCCTGACTCGAGGTTGCTAACCCGGATGCCGAAACACTACTGACTTGAGTAGATAGGTGGAGGGTGGCGCATCAGGCCAAAACACAACATGACAAAACACAACATCAACATCAGTTGAGGGCTGCAACTTTACTTTTTAAATGACAATATCCTGGCCGGACTACTGTTGTCAGTGATATAAGTATTTGAAATGAACATGATTTCTATATTAGGGCCATTTTATGATTAATTGAAATACATTTCTTACATACGGTCATCTCTGTCCTTGTAGTTCAGGGTTAAGAGATGGCCATCTCATGTCTGTCCTTGTAGTTCAGGGTTAAGTGATAGTGTAGTTAAGTGATGGGCCATGATAGTGAGAGGTGCCAAAATGCTGAGTTCATGTGCAATGGTTTTCTCACCAGACATGTTGCCTCATCAAGACAGGCCATTGCACTGAATAGGTGACATACTGGTTTTGTGACATTCCAGTCAACATTCCCAATCATTAGACGCTGCTGAGGAAGCCACATGCATCTTACAGCCCAGTCTGGTTCTGTGTAGTGGTGCAGAAGGAAAACTGCAGCTAGCCCAAGGACAGTCACCTGACTTGTTGCTCTGTTTGTGGATGACTTGTGTTGCCCTGGTGAGAATGCTCAGATGGTTGAAGCTATTTCTTGACCAATATATGTCCTTATGAAATCATTCACCACCACTGATAGCCTACATGTGTGGCAAGTAGGCCTAATTATTAAAGTCTCTTTCTGCTGGACTAGTGTTAATGTTTATTGAAATCAAGACAATCACAAGAGACAAGCTTCCAATGACTTCTAACACAACATCTAGAGAATGCCTCATTGACCAGACCCACTAAACATTAGGCGTTTGATGAATGTGTCACGTGCAGATAATGTCTTTATTGCATTCAACGGTCCAAGACCAATTCTGGACATTATACAAAGGTCCTGTGGATGTCAATACTGGACGTCGGAAAAAATATGTCATCTGGCGTCACAGTCTACACCTTCAGGGGACCAAAATTGGACGTGCAAAAGACATGTCTTTTCTCAGTGGGAAACTGAAGCACTTGCTCAGTGGGTCACATCACATTTGTCTTCAGTAGTCCAAACCTTACTGCTCTAAATTACACCTTTCATTTAGTTATAAAGACAGACACTTACAACGACAATACATGCCATTTTATTTGATTTATGTAATAATCAGTCTTGACTATTGACTTGACTGTTATGCTTCCAGTGATCTCCAGACTAACAAGGCCTGACGTTAATGTTATCTTCAGACTGCCAGTGAGTTCACTGGGTTGGTCAGTTGTAAAGAACTTTGTTGGCGTTGCATCGGTTATGGAGACACAGCTGTGCGCAGTTTCACGCGAGTCATCATTGCCCTTGGACATTTTCAGCCGGTTGGAAATTGGACTAATTTTATTTTTTATTTTATTTATTAATTTGTTTGTTGTCTGTCTTGTATGTCTTGGTGTCACGGGTACGCTGGCGACTGGGCGGCTGGCCCAGTTTGTTATGTGACAGGATGAGTCTCGGGTGTGCAGTGTTGGGATCCAGAGTCACAGGAGCTGCAGAGAGAAAGAACACACACATGAGCTGAACACTGAGTGATGTGTAGAATTTATATTGAGTTTTTGGGAAAATGTCTAAATGCCATATGTTTTAATCTGCTCAAGTTAAGGTACCCAATTTATTTGAACTGTATTTAACCTGTAAGAGGTTTATGTTTGAAGGAAATTTAAGGAAATTTGAAGGAATATTATTTTTTAATGATTTAAAATTGTTAGAAAAATACTTAGGGTTTTAAAATCATCAGTTAACCTCTGTAAATATAAATTTGATAGAAAAGAACAGTTTTTTGCTAAAATTACACTGTTTTTACCGGAAATGTCCCCATAGCATAGCAAAAAGTGTGTAAAAATGTGCCATTTTGGAATACGGTGGCCATATTGGATTTTTGGACAAAATTCAACATGCCCCAAGTTTTAATCTGTTCCAATAGTGGTTCTGACCAGGAATCCATGGAGAAAACTTTGACCAAAAATTAGGCCTAATGTTTCCAGCAGATGACCTGTCTAATTACTTTTTTTAAATCAGTCTTTGAAAACTGAAAAAACAAACATGTCAATGTCAAAAAAACATTTTTGAGAAAGATTAAATACTGGACTTAATATTAAATATTGCTGTTTTTCCTTTGTCTCCCTCACATTTTCATCTGTTCTTACGATAGTAATCAAAACCATATGATTTACTTAATGTTATACAAGAACAGAATAAAATTGAACAGAATTGAGTTCAGACTTGA
The DNA here is from genome assembly GCF_046254945.1 of Alosa pseudoharengus. NCBI lineage: Eukaryota > Metazoa > Chordata > Actinopteri > Clupeiformes > Clupeidae > Alosa > Alosa pseudoharengus. The sequence goes on along the minus strand of NW_027468718.1, from coordinate 11,074,376 downwards.
GTTTGGTATTTTAGGTCCGGCCCTCCTCAACAGTGCCAGTTTGTCATGTGGCCCCTTGTGGAAATGAGTTGCCCACCCCTGGCCTAGAGTCACACACAGCTCCTGGTGATGTGTGTGAATATGCACTGCAGTGAATCACCACACAGCTCCTGTGTGTGTGTGTGTGTGTGTGAGTGTCTGTGTGTGTGTGTGTGTGTGAGTGTGTGTTCTCTGTACTTATTCAGTTACATTTCTCTTTTTACTTTTTATTAGCTACCTGTTCAGCAGGTTGGGTATAAAAAGTTATGAATATGAACATCATTATTGAGTCCTGTTGATATTTCCATAAGGGATTCATTAATGCAGTTGTAATGATGTGGGTTGTAGTATCATTAGAGCTGTTTTATCTGTCTGTGGAAATCACACAGTTCTGACTCTGTTTATTCATCCTTGTCATCGTGTTCAAACTCAGCAAAGCCCAAAGCTCCCTGGTGTAGATTAGACCTTCCATCTGGTTCTGAAGGACAGAGACAGAGACACCAACACTGCCAGTGCATCAGATTAATATGATTCTTTATTTCATGTGCATGATGATCAGAGTTCAGTAGTGCAGGAGTTTGTGTTTACTGCAGTGCTCTCAGTCTCTATAGTGCTGTTTAATCTCCAGCATTTCTGACCTCAGATCAGACAGCAGCAGCAGAACCAGCTGCACCTGTGCTGTGTTGCTGCTCTGCTACTGGAAACCTCACAGGTGAGAGGAGAGTGTAGTTACACAATAATCACCACTAGATGGCAGTATTCATACTGAGGCTGTGCTGTGTTGCTGCTCTGCTACTGGAAACCTCACAGGTGAGAGAAGAGAGTGTAGTTACACAATAACCACCACTAGATGGCAGTATTCATACTGAGGCTGTGCTGTGTTGCTGCTCTGCTACTGGAAACCTCACAGGTGAGGAGCATGTAGTTACACAATAACCACCACTAGATGGCAGTATTCATACTGAGGCTGTGCTGTGTTGCTGCTCTGCTACTGGGAACCTCACAGGTGAGAGGAGAGTGTAGTTACACAATAAACACCACTAGATGGCAGTATTAATATTGAGACTGTGCTGTGTTGCTGCTCTGCTACTGGAAACCTCACAGGTGAGAAGAGTGTAGTTACACAATAACCACCACTAGATGGCAGTATTCATACTGAGGCTGTGCTGTGTTGCTGCTCTGCTACTGGAAACCTCACAGGTGAGAGGAGAGCGTAGTTAAACAATAACCACCTTTAGATGGCAGTATTCATACTGAGACTTTCACAAGCCCCAGAGAGGTATTTCTTATTTACGGGAGAACAAACAGCACTGTCTCACCTGCTTCCTTATTCAGTCAGAGCAAAGGTCTCTGGGGAAAGAGGACTCTGATTGGTCAGTCTAGCTACAGCTTGAAATGCTCTCATGTTCAGGTTGAAGTACCTGGATGTACCTGTGTTCTGTGACTGATAAGACAGACACATGCTGACCCAGGATCATTGGATGATGAGAAACAGCCTCCACCACACAGACTTTGACCATCATGTTTGGGTTAATGTTCTACTCATATGACAGGAGACCTGACAGATGGGACAGAGGCCAATGCCACAATATCTAATGTTGACTATAAAATGCTAACATGCTAACATCTCTGAGTTACTGAGAGGGAGCAAACAATGGTGGAGTATTTTGAAAACACACGCACACACACACACCAACACGAGTAGTATGTCAGAAACCTACACCGGTGTGTGTGGTGCATTGTGGGGTTTTACTTGTGTCTACTCTGGGCCTGCATGAAGGCTTGTTCTGACACACACTAACACACACACACACACACACACACATACATACACACACACACACACGCACACACTGGTCTGGCCTGGCCTGGTCTTAAAAGGAGGGAAAAGGCCCTATGGCTCATCAGCAGTAGGCCCTAATCAAAAGCAGCTCTCTCTAATGGGTGTCCTGCACTGCCAACCCAGCAGGGAGTCAAGAGACTGATATGAGAATGTTCTCCTGCACAGAGTCCTGAACAGGCACCAAGCACACATGGAACTGTTCCTACAGCTGGCTCTCAGTGCTTCAGTGCTCACAGTACACATCAGCAGGGTTGTGTAGAAACACAATATGCTCGATGAATACATATTTTACATGTCAATACATCACTGATTTGGTTTTGAAAAACACACAATTCAATTTACATTAATTCCAAAGTAATGTAATTTTTGTTTGGTCTTCAAAAAAAAACAAATTTTGTCATGTTTTTTTAACATGACTTTCCGTATGTAAATCTTGAATTTCCCCTTGGGGATCAATAAAGTATGGAATGTTTTTTGTGACAAAATTAAATAAATAAATGAAATATGAAATCAATAAATGAAATATGAAATAAATAATTAAAAGCTGAAATAAATAAATAAAAGATTAAATAAATAAATAAAAAGTTAAATAAATAAATAAAATGCGAAATAAATAAATAAATAAAAGATTACATGTAAAAACCATATATACATTGACATTGACATTTACATTCCATATGCACGGTCTTGCAATGTGCCATGAAATAAATAAATACGTCAGTCACCCATCAAGGCTGGACCTAGCCGGGACCTTGCCGCTGATTGGTTGCTGCCTGAAATAACACAAAGTGATCCAGCTCTTGAGTCCAACTGGACTGGCTTGCTACCTGTGAACCACACTGGACTAAGAACTTAGCTCAGACTTGTATCATAACTCATGAAACATACAACAAGGATTTCATTCTAAATTCATACTTTTGGGAAGATATCAGGCATGAAAACGTTCTGTAATTTGATGGCTGTTTTCTGTTTGCTGTGTCGGGTTGATAGACATGCTATGCACATCTAGAGCTAGCGCTAACAGTTAGCACAAGCGTTAGCTAGTTATCTAGCTTCTACATCTAGAAAGCGAACTTCTATCTATGGCAAACGACTTTGCTATTGCTTCTATTATAGTAGGGTGCCCAGACGTCCCAGTTAACTTCACTTGAGCTGAATTCACCTCATTTGTTATATGATACATGAACAATAAAGCTTGAGATGCCCACGTCATGAACTCTTATTATGTGAGTGTCAGACAGTGCCAGCTTGCTACATTGCCCAAGCAGTGTCCACAACTTTCCAGAGACTTTTTAGTTCTCAATATGAGGATAACTCAGCAGCCGACAAGAATTTTCGACAGCACTATGCTTTTACGTCCTGATAACTCACAGTCAAGAGTTAGCAACATAGAACACACAATCTTTCTGAATGAAAACGCCTAGGTTATGGCTGTTAGCAGTAGCACTAGCTTTTAGCTTCTATCAATGACTTTTCCGATCAGCCCGTCATGCTCACCAAGTTTGATTTTTTATTTTCAGGCAGCAACCAATCAGCGGCTAGGTCCCGCCTTGATGGGTGACTGACGTATTTATTTATTTCATGTTGCATTGCAAGACCGTGCATATGGAATGTAAATGTCAATGTCAATGTATATATGGTTTTTACATTGAATCTTTTATTTATTTATGTATTTTCTATTTATTTAACTATTTATTTATTTATTTCATCTTTTATTTATTTATTTCATATTTCATTTATTTATTTCAACGTTTAATTATTTATTTCATATTTCATTTATTTAATTAATTTTGGCACAAAAAACATTCCATAATAAAGTATCTATCTATCTATCTATCTATCTATCTATCTATCTATTTATCTCTCTATCTCTCTCTGACAACTGATGTATCATATTCTGCCACCAGGGGGAGCTGTCTGTTGGATAATATCCTTCTGCAGATAGTAAACTGGATACTTGACCTGATACTTGACATGATCTGTACATTTATAATACATATTGTTATATGTCATACACATCCCAAAAAGCCACAATGAGTAATGAGAAAAAATAAACATTATAAGCAAGAAAGTAACACTTACTCATAATCCCTAACTGCTTTTACAATTTTAAGTTCAGCCCACAAGTTATTGAGTTGACTTAAATACCAAAGTAGAAACACTGTCAAGTTGAAAATGAGCTCTCCGTAATGACATCTGCAGCTGAAGCCTTGTTGGCGCGTACGGCCAAGCAACGGCCAGCGAAAATGGCCAATGAGGAGCCGCGTTTCCCCCTGGAAAGTTACCCGGTGTCAGCCTGGCAACATCAGGTCCCTGAGCGGTCCGCATATCCAAGAGCCTGGTCAAGCATGAGCCAATCAGAGAACCGTTTCCATGGGGTACGTCCCGCCCTCACCCCCTGTAGCGGCGCGAGCTCCAAATTGGATCTGTACAGCACAGGTCTGCACAGGTACGCTATGGTTATTTACCTCAGCGAGTATTTTGAAGTTTTGTTTCTGCGGAGGGAGATTTCGACTGTTGGTAAGTTTGTTTACGTTTTTTTTTACTGTATTGTAAGTGCCATGTTAGCCTAGTGCATAAACAAGACAGCCAGGACGTGCTGGGCAGGCTGGAGGAGATCAAGAGCATCACCTCCCTTTTTGGGCGAGTCCTGAAAATGGATTCAACCAAAAAAGATTGTGAAGAAGCTGGCACACCGCTCCACAGCATCATGGGCCACCAACGTTGGCAATGAGCACGGGCAGGTGATCATGTCCGTGCTGACGGCCAGTGAGGGCTATGGCCTCGGGCCACTGATTGTTGGCCTCGTCAGCCGCTACAGGGACGCTGGGGTGCTGCCTCCTGAGGAGCTTCATGTGGACAGGGGACTGCTGCGGATCCACACATCTGCCCAGGCTGTTCAGGACGTGGGGACCGCATGCTGATACGGCTGGACATTATGGCACTGCATGCGGAGGATTGCCGTTGGGTGCATCACAGACTCCCACTCTCTCTTACGCTGGCTTCTTGGACCAACTGAGCCAGTGTATTTTCATCTGGGGTGAGGACGACGTGCGTGCCCTGACGGCGGCTATAAGCGCGCTGAGCTGGCAGAGAGGCACATCCACCCCTCCACCCCTGCTGATGTCATGCGACTCCTCTCCAGGGCAGAGATGGCGCTGCACTACAGGCGGACCACCAGGAGCAGAGAAGAGATGGAGGCTCTCATCACCCAGCTCTTGGTGTCCTACGACGGGGAGAGAGGGGGGGCAGCACTCTTGGAGTGCCCCTCATCCACAGTGAGAGGATGGCGGAGGTCTGGAAGGTGCAGAAAAAACACCTCTGCTGCCTCCAGGACCCCGCTGGCGTGCAGCTGCATATGCAGACGGGGACCCTGCAGAAAGGGGGGCACACTCTGCTGACCTACAGATGCACCAGGGGGTCAACATCTCTGGATAGATAGATAGATAGATAGATAGATAGATAGATAGATAGATAGATACTTTATTGATCCCCAGGGGAAATTCAAAAATTGATGTAGAGAATTAATAACCTGGCCCTAGCCAGATGAATTTCGCTCCGCCTAGCTCCACTCATCCATCTGGAACCGATCCATTGAAGTGTTGCTTCAGAAGGCTGGACCTAATCAAAAAATGCTTGCATATGATTGAATAAGCCACTTGTCCGTCATCTATTGACGTGCTACTTCAACCACTCTCATCGAAGCCAACCCGTGACGCTGATAACAGTCTCACAGTCGCTTCTACGCTATGTCACATCTATGAAACTCCCGCCCTGCGTCCTGATTGGCTAAACCATAAAGTTGGTTGGAGAAATCACTCTCAATGGAAGAGGTTCCAGATGGATGTGAGTGAAGCTAGGCGGAGCTAAGCGGAACGACATTCATCTGGCTAGGGCCAGGTTAGAGAATTAAAGCAGAATTGAATAAAACAACTATTTCTATCTTTAGGAACTCTGGCCAGTGCAACGTTCCTCCAGGCCTATCTGGTGGATGGCCTTGCCAGGTGGAATGAGGACAGGAGCATGACTGCAGAGGGGAGAGTGGAGACCCACTCTTACAGTGGCCTTCTACGACATGCGGTCAACCAGCTCGAAGAGGAGGTCATAGGAAGGAGGGTCCTGACATACACACCTCCACGGAAATACACTGCTACACTTCCTTTGTGTCTTAAAAATCTCATTTGAATTAAAATGTTTTATATCTACTGCTACATTTAGTTTGATTTGTTTGTTTTATGGGTTTGTGATTTGGAGGTGAGCTTGTTGGGGTGGAGTATTTGTATCACCAGACTGGCAGTGCACTGGAGGACTACAAACGCACACTGGCTGCATTGGAGACAGAGGAAGTGTCTGTGGCCGAGGATGAGGGCTATGTTGAGCCTGAGGCAGAGGAGTTCACTCGGTGTGGGTTCTGCTGTTGTAGCACCTGCCGCACCACTAGCCGGTCCCCTGCCACTGCAGTGCCCTCCACTGCCCAGTCCCCAGCTGCCACAGGTGTGCTTGCCACAGCCCCTCCACCTCCCATAGGTCCGTCTGCTGTAGCTCCTAATCCTGTGTCTCTGTCTGATGTAAGTTTGAACTTTTTTTTGCAACTGATTTTAAAGAATCAATCCCAACATATTGTGCTTTGTCACTATGTTCCATTTTATTCATCTAGAGCTCTGTTGGACTGGACAACATCCCCGGCTATGCAGCAGTCCAGGACTTGGCACGCTGCCTTGTGGCCCTCAAAAGCCACAACCTTGCCCTGACACAGGAGGAGGCACGGCACAGCACATCATCGCCCTCTGGCAGGGCTTGTCAGACTTTGACAAGGGCAGGACAACATACCCTCCTCGTCACCAGCAGACCCTGAACACGGGTCAGTTTAGGACCAGAACAAATATTGTGGCACCAGGGGTGGAGTCCACCAGACGGTACGTTTATTTGTTTGTTTTTGTTTACAATGTGTGACCAAAGCTATAGTTACCATGTTTTGGACTGCCTTAATTGTCCAGGTGTTTCATCGGGTCACACGGTCCGGCCCAGTGGCCAGACTGCAAGCGGCTGGTGGAGGCCATCTTCATCCAGCTCTGCATGGCCATCACTGGCCGAAAGAAGAGCCCCGAGGACAGCCAGAGCCGGTGGACCCAAGTCATCCACGCGTGCAACAATTTACCTCAATGTGTTGTCAACAACGCACGTGTGATGGCCGACACCACCATCCAGCTGCAGGAGATGAACACCGCAACGCTGGCACAATGGTGAGTAAATCAATAAATATCTGTATAACCTAGGTATTATTTTTATTTATTATTATTTCTTAATTTTATTCAGGTGCAAAAAGCGTAGCCTGAGTCAGGAGACTGAGGTGCTGCAACAAGCCTGTCCGGTCCCAATCGCAGGACCTGTGCAGCAGCAGTCTACACCCCAGAAAGAGGCTCTGTCCGTCCTGGTTGTGGTGGACAACACACATGTCTTTCCCCTGCCAACCAATACAGTAGGCACAGCCAGGCTGAAAAGACGGCTGACATTTTTGCCAAAGAGACAGAACAACCTGCCGCAACACCCACTTGGCTTCAGCATCCGGCGACCAGCGCAACACTCCCCTCCCTGCAGAGCCCTTCAGCCACCTCCACACTCACCTCCCTGCAGCATCCTTCAGCCACCGGGACACAAGGTCTTGTGCCTTCAACAGCCGTTTTAGATGTTCATATACACAGAGGAACAGAAAGAGGAGGATGGAGAGGGGAGAGGCGGGTGAACGAGTTAGAAAGTGCACTAAAAACAATGATGTGGTGATGTGTAGAAGCTGCTTAAAGGACCGCAAGCTGCCAGCGCACCAGCAGTACTGCGGGAACTGATACTGTGGGGAGACAGCCACCGAGTCCTTGACTGAATGGCGGGAACGCCTGGCAGCCAGTGGATATGGGAAAACATGGAGCAGAGGGGGCGGGGCAAAGGGATGCTGGGGCCCTTACGGAAATTAACCATGGATTAACTATGGTTTTTATGGTTACCCAAAAAAATAAAAAAACTATGGTTCATTTTCTTAAGTGGAGAGGGGACAGGGAAGAGGAGCAAAGTGACAAATGATGCTTTAGCACTGTTGTAGTTATTTAAATAAATACATTATTTTGGTATTAATTCCTCCCTCTGTGTAATTAAATATTAAACTGTTTTTTTGTCTGACATTATGGCAAAGTAATCGATAAGGACTCCTCTTTCATAATTCATCACAAGTCTGGAGCCATTGGTGAACCATTTACTGCAGAAAGGGTATTTGTGAAACTTCAAAGGCCATAAAAAGCCAGGGCTTTTATTTTCCTAAATCATCTAACTGACCCTGATTATATGTGCAACAGGCGTCTTTATCAGACAGGCCTTTAATTCCTTACACACAAAATTTGACCTCAGCAAAGATGGGAAATATGAAATTTAACATTTAACACTGAATTTTGCATACCCATATGAGAATTAGGCTATCTAAATAAATAAGAAAGTATGCAAACCAAAAACAAAAAAGTAGACAAAACAAACTTTAATTTTCAGGCTTTTATTTCAAGTTTTGCAGTACAACAAAAGAAGATTACTATGCATAATACTACATTGCAGCTAACTGTTAAGAAGAGAGCAATTTTAAACAATCCTGGCCCTCCCAGCTAGCGAGCAGATTGTATTTATCCTTTTAAACGATTTGAATTAAAAACAATACATTCATTCAATCGCATGCATGTGCAATGGGATGATCGGAGCAAATGACACGTGACATTAAGTGAAAAATAAACGTGTGTATCATCCTCATTTCTCTTAGTTAGCATTCATACCGTCGCATGTGTGACACGTCAGCATCATTCCATACAATGATAGACATCTGTAGCGGAATTTCAATGCAAATATGAACGTGCAAGGTGGGATTCGAACAGGCACTTTGGGGAGAGTTTTTGGACACTTTTTGGTCATGAACCTCAATACATGAGCGCTAGCCTTGGCACTGCATCAGTCTCATAATCAGAAGGTTGTGAGTTCAATCTTCACATGGGATATAATGCTTTTTTATCAACTATAGTGATAAACCATGGTTATCATGGCATGGTTATCATGGTTACCCACAACAACATGGTTAATCCATTGTTCATTTTCATGAGGTGTTTCCCTCTCAGTATGTCATCCCTGGTTCAGAGTCAGTATCAGCTCTAACTGTGCTGCTCTACTCTTACTGAGGCCTTCACTGGTAACATCCTCAGAGGAGAGAGTGCTGCACACACACTGCTGACAGAATGCCAAATACACACTCCAATATAATAAGGTAATTTTGGAACACACACACACACACACACATACATGTACCACTGACAGAATGCCAAATACAAAGTTATTCTCCTACTCTCCTTTAGATCAGTTTATTTCATCCACACTCCAAAGTCTTCAGGTAACATGACCTACAGTAGCTCCCCCCAACCTCAAATCTACTGTCACTTGACATCCCAAAACCCTGGCATAAAATCGCTGCCCTCTCTCACTACAGATGTATCAACGGGCTTATTTCTTCAGAGATACTGTATTTAGCCGTCCTCTATCCTGATGGTGATTGGCTGATGTTTACTGCATCTTTCTCCTTAGAGATCAGGCTCCCTTCTGACCTGCGGCATGCTTCTCTCTGATGCGTCATTGTATACAGAGTGGCAACAAATTGGTAAAGAGAGCTGTGGCCATGATCAGAATAGAGGCTGGCTAAATATCTATGAGGGGTTTGAAGGAACTATTTATTTAAGTGGAATCACTCCCCCAACCATTGATTTCTGATTGGTAATTTGCACAGTGATATATCTGTTGCCTCCAAAAGTTAGCCTTACCTTTAAGTGTGCATGAAGTTACCCACGTTATCTTTAAGTGTGCATGAAGTTACCCACGGTACCTTTAAGTGTGCATGAAGTTACCCACGTTACCTTTAAGTGTGCAATGCATTCATTTACCCACGTTACCTTTAAGTGTGTGTGGATAATTCTTAAAATATGTAACTGCACAGACACACTGCCTAATCTGCCTCTCTGTGTGTCTAAATAAAACAATATGTTAAAAAATATTGATTAATTTAGATCATGAACAGATGTGCACAGATCGTACAGACATTAAAAAACATGTGTTATATTATACATGTCTGACCATAATATGTGCTGCTGTTTGGTCACATATGAGCAGGGCATGGACACACAGCGCCATCTACTGTTAAAGAACAGTAACTTCACCATGAGGGGAAAAGGCCCAAAGGCTCAGCAGTAGGCCCTAATCAATAGCAGGTCTCTCTAAAGGGTGTCCTGCACTGCCAACCCAGCAGGGAGTTAAGCATGTATGTCCTCAGGGCTTTATTAAATAATCCTGTTATACTATGTAATGTTTAAACTCTTCTAAACGCTTCAAACACACACACACACACACACACACACACAACAGTATATGCTGGTCCAAACCCCTTGAGGTACATTTACCTCAGGATAATCAACACTCCCTGATCTGCAGTTTAAAGACTCCAAACCCTTCAACATGGTGGAGTTGGGACCCAGAACAGGAACTAAGAATCCCTGTTCTATATGGGACTAAGGAAGCATCCTGAGGACCAGCACTGAATAGGAAACAGTGACCTCCTCATAAGAGCTACAGTACATGCAGGGTCAGGACCATCAGCAACACTTTCACAAACCACCAGGTTGGAAATCCCTGCTCTATGAGATCCTGAGTCTGCAGTGTAATTACACGTAAAGGGCGACTAGGTGTCAGTATTGGCCATGTGGTTTGGAACACATTTCCCCAGCCTGGCTTGCTAATAAAATCATAGTTAAAAGGATGATAAAATAAGTGAAACTATCAAAATGATGTGAAATCACTGTCATTTTAAAAGGGTTGTGGTAAAGTTGATGCATTCTGTCTATGGACAGCCTACCAGAAATCCCTCTCAGATATTCTGTTATGGTTCACTGAAGTGTGTGATGTGCTGGTGGCAACAGTGAAATACAGATAACAGTAAACACAATCTAGAACTTCTCACACAAAATGGTGCTTGAATGATTGAAAAACAAATGGTAAAATATTACACACATGATAATCAAATACATGAACTGGTTAATGCGTTTAATGTTTTATTGTCCTTATTTACATACCAATCTATTGTTGTTAAATCCCACAATATTACTGTGGTATATTATGGGAATTAAATTACTACACAGTAGAGTACATACAGCAATGTACCTTTAACATTTTATATCCACTGTTACGGCCCTAGTGTGATTCGGCCGTATGTCTTGTGCTTTGCCTTTGCCCTTGTTTAGGTCCCACCTACTGCTGATTGCTGGAAAGGGAGTTCCTAATTGGGGTTGATTGGACAGCCCTTAAAAGACCCAAGATGGCATTAGTTCAGGGCCTTTGAGCCGCCAGCATCCACGGTTGTGTGAGGGCCGTGGATGGCTGTGTGTATTGTGTATTATGGTTTATGTTGTGTATTGTCCTGAGCTGTTGTCCTGCTGTGTGATCTTGACCAGCTCATTTTTAGATTACTACAGTGGTAGTGTGTGCCGAGTGCGGCAATTACTCCCAGTGGGGAGAGTGGCTACGATGTAGCAAAATACTGGCCTAGTGTGGCCAGGGTGTGCCGGGTTTGGCAAAACTACTCCCAGTGGGGAGGTTAGTGTTTGTATGTTTATGTGTTTGTTTGTTACTATTTGGTTTAGGCCTAGCCGTCTTCATACTTTTAGTGTAATTGTCTGTTTGAACTTTTATTTTGATTTATCAATAAACCGGTCATCTCAATCATTTACTTCCTTGTTTGTGTTTACTGTTCTCCTTTATTTAAGTTAACTAGTTACGCAGCCATATGCCCCTAGGCATTTTAACATCCAGGCGTAACACCACACAATGAGACATATTTTTACTTTTCATAAAATTGCTTTGTTTTCTCATAATCTTCACTCCTATAGGTTTCCCTCCCATTCTCTGAACACACACACACACACACACACACACACACACACACACACAACCTCACAACACAACTCTCTGACCACATGCACTACCACACACTACCAAATTGTACTGATGAACCTGACAAGTTAAATGAGGTGAGGTTGGAGGTGAGCATTAGCACAACTTTAACTTTTGATGTCCACATTAGTATTATTTCTTTGAAATACAATAACACATGTTTTTGCTGTTATAAGAAATTTTAACTTCTATAAACTGTGCTGCTCTACTCTTACTGAGGCCTTCACTGGTAACATCCTCAGAGGGACATTTCTGTTAGTCCAAAAGTATGGAAACACACTCTCAGTGAAAGTGTGTGCGAAAGTGTGTGTGTGTGTGTTATTATCAGGGTCAGAGAATGTCAGCTCTCCTCTGTCCCAGTCCAGCTGCACTCTGATCCTCTGGAGTTTCTGCTGCACTGTGAGACGAGTGGAGGCATGAGGAGGAGCACGTGCTGTATATACAGCACCAGTATACCGCACACACCACAGTCCACTCCTGGAGTATATGTATCCCTTCCTCTGGAGAGACACTGCCATCACACCCACAACCCAATATGTGTTTTCTCCAACCTCCACATCCCAGCAGTGAGTCCCTGAGTTAAAGCCCTCAGAGCCCAGGACACTGGCATAGTGATCAACTCTCTCTGGGTTATCAGGAAGCTGCTGCTCCTCATCACCACATCTCACACTGGTCAGATCCTCAGACAGGATGAGTCGTGGGTGTGCAGTGTTGGGATCCAGAGTCACAGGAGCTGCAGAGAGAAAGAACACACACATGAGCTGAACACTGAGTGATGTGTGATGAGGATGTGAATGATGGTCATTATTAATAGTGGTGTTAGCAAGTGTAATGGCAGGAGAAGTAGTAACAGTGAAATGCTCTTTAGTCATCAGGATGAAGGATCACAGCTGTACAGGAGTGTACTCACAGGAGAGGGATGTTAGTGGAAGGGAGGATCATCACTGACCATTGTGTGTGTGTGTGTGTGCCTGTGTGTGTGTGTGTCTTTGTGTGTCTGTGTGCTTGTGTGTCTGTGTGCTTGAGTGTGTGTGTGTGTGTGCATGCGCGCGCACGTGTGTGAGGTGTTTGAATCTGTGTGTGTGTGTGTGTGTGTGTGTGTGTGTGTGTGTATGTGTGTGTGTGTGTGTGTATGTGTTTTTGTGTGTGTGTGCTTGTGTGGTGTGTATGTGTGTGTGTGTGTGTGTGTGTGTGTGTGTGTGTGTGTGTGTGTGTGTGTGTGTGTGTGTGTTTGTGTGTGTGTGTGCTTGTGTTGGGTGTGTGTGTGTGTGTGTGTGTGTGTGTGTCTGATTACTGGAAGTTGGATCTTCTCTGTTTTGCAGAGGGATACTATCAGTGAAGGACCCCAAGGACCCTCCTAAGATTGATTATGTGTGTTAAAAACAGTAGGTTACTCACTGTACTGAACAGTCTCCTGCATCTTCTCCCAGACTCTGAACTTCAGGTTGCCCAGGTGCTTTGCCACATTGATCAGAGCTCCTGAAACCCTCTCTGGATCCTGCAGTGTGCACTGGGCTCTGGAATAACATTCAGGAGTCAGTGGTGCTGTGGGTTTGGGTTCAGAACCACAGAGAAGAGAGAGACAGGAGGCAGATCACTCACCTTTCAACTGTGCTCTTGTAGTTCTGGAAAGTAACAAAAGAGAAATTAGGTTAAACATTATTGGTACAAAGGTATTTTTGTACAGTGGACACTAACATCTCATTGATACTTCATAAAAATGGTTCATGATTAATGTTGAGTGTTTTAAACTAAATATCGTACACACAAGTATTTGCGTTTTCTTACTGACTGACCAGTTGATACATAGCTACATAATGAAAAGACCTGCAGATGAAAGGTTAGGTCAGTTTATAGTTTATATAGTTCTATGAAATGACCAAGGAGAGAAAATGTGCTTATTTTTTTCTGTTCTGTTTTTTCTGTTATTTTGTATTCATTTTATTAGACCTTTATTTAACCAGAATTGAGTTTGTAATGTCTTTTTTAAGTTATTATGATGATGATCAACACACACACAAACACAGACACACACACACACACACACACACACACACACACACACACACACACACACAGCCCTGGCTTGGTCAGTTCACCCTTCCCCCCCACTACAATGCCCCAGTGGCCAAGTAAAGTGTCTGTGGGAAATATTGAATATGACAGTGTGAGCACATAGTTAACCATGACGATAGACTCATCATCATCATCATCATCGTAAAAGCACAAATTACTGCCCCTTTCATTCAAAATTTTTAAAACAACAATGTTTTTTAATACTTCTAAATAACATATGACAAATTAACCTTGCATTTTTCAGTAGCCATAGGTGTGTAGATTTGAACAAAATCTGGTTTGGTTCGTACCGGGGCTTTTACTGCCAGAAATATGGTTGTTTGATTGGTTGCCACGCTCGGACTTTAGTGCTGGGCTGGTGGGTGCTTATTTCCGCCCTTTCACACGGCACGTCAACGGTTAGACCGAGAATTCTCATCGCGAAATCAAAATTATACTGGAGCTCCAAGCGGATTTGTACACGCAGCCTTACAACACTGTTTACAGCTCTTCGAGTCACGAGTGTGGGTGCTTGTGTTTCTGTAGGAATCCGCCGTCTTGGTTTGTATAGAAAATTGTATATTAAGGAAATAGGTGACGGGCGGTAATAGGTGACGTTCATCATCATCATAGCGTGTATATTGCAACACTCTGCGCTTCCTCTCTCTGGAATCACATCACATACTGTAGACAACAGACCCACACTGTTAGACATTTCAGTGGTATTTTACAGTAACTAACTGGCAGCACTTTTGCCAGTAAGTTACTGTAATTCAGATTTACAGTACCACTACTGTATCTCAATTACAGTAACAGTACTGTAAACCTTCAGATAAACAGTACTGTACTGGACACTATTCTATTATTAATATTACTATTAATAATTCATATTGTGTGTATAATTATAATATTGTATTTATTTATCCTTTTAAATGTATCATATAGAAGTAACCTACTGCTGATCAAATTAACACAGCCAAACTTTGCAAAATATTGAAAAGTTTATTTCATCCAAAGTACACATTTCACTTCACCTTGGCCTTAAAAATTACTCCATTGGTTATAAACGGAGTGCTGCCAACAGTGTCAGTCTTGACACAAACGAAGAAAGTCACAATGGCTCTTCATCACCTGTCCTGGTTTCATACATTTACTTCCCTCCTTTCGAAGAATGTAGACAAGAGAAGATGAAAAAAAAGTATTGTATTAGATACATATTCAGTAACGTTAACAGTTATGATGAAGGTGAAGCTTTTTACATCCCCTTTAGGACATGCTACAACCATAGGTGATGACAGATCGAAGCAAAGACGTGTAGGGTTTTAATGTGAACACAGATTACTGTTAATGTTACAGAGATCCTGCCCTCCTGCAAGCTAGCCGCCCACTACTGCTAGCTACTGGCTCACTTAACATGCAACACCAACGTTAAACTTATGTCAGTGTGCATTATGTCGGTTCACTCTGTTGGCAGAAAGTTGACGGTGTCATACTATATCGATA
This sequence comes from Alosa pseudoharengus, assembly GCF_046254945.1. Lineage (NCBI taxonomy): Eukaryota > Metazoa > Chordata > Actinopteri > Clupeiformes > Clupeidae > Alosa > Alosa pseudoharengus. The sequence goes on along the minus strand of NW_027468718.1, from coordinate 11,058,943 downwards.
GCTGCTATTTTACCAAACATTGACGAAAAGAAGACCCATGAACAGGGTTGTGTCTGTTTTGTTACGGTGCATTTACCTTTTTGTCAAGTTCTCTCAGGTCCAGTGGCGAAACAGTAGCAGCTAGCCGTTGTAGAGGAACAAACTGACTTGTGTGGGGTCACAGGTGACGTACACTATCGTAATTTTAAAAAAACGGGTAACTTACCACAATTTTAAACAACCTGGTAACTTACCCCACTCATAACGCAAAATCACCATATTTACAGTAACTTACTCTAATAATCATTTAAAGTATTTTACTGTGTGATATGAAGTAAAGTACTGTAGAAATTGCTGAAATGTCTAACAGTGCACACCCTCACAGATCCACACCCAACCAACCCCACACTCATGATCACAACAACAAGTTAGTTAAATGTATGTAGTCCTTTCCTAGGTGCTTTACAGTGAAGTGGGGACTTAACTACAACCACCATGTAGCTCACACCTGGGTGATGCACAGCAGCCGTTTTGCACCAGAATGCTCAACACACGCTGGAGAAACGCACAAGAACTTTCATATCTGTTAGCCAGATTTGGATTTATTCTCCACATACAGTACAACTGTTCTCCCTTTGTAGTACCAAAACATCACACAACCACCACACTCATCAACAATCACCAAAATGCACCAACACCACGTCAATGATCACCACTCCACACTGTCACCACACTCTCCAAAGATCACCGAACTACACCACCACCACACTCTCCAAAGACCACCACACCAACACTGTACTCCTCAATGATCTTTAGCAAACAACAGCAACACCACACTCTCCAAAGATTACCAACACCACACCAACACCACACCAATCAACAATCACCACACCAAAACCAACACCACACTCACCAAAGATCACCAATACCACACCCTCCCAAGATCACAAACACCACACTCTCCCAAGATCACCACACCAACATCACACTCACCAAAGATCACCACACCAACATCACACTCACCAAAGATCACCAACACCACACTCTCCCACGATCACCACACCAACATCACACTCACCAAAGATCACCAAACCCACTGTAGATCATCTAGAGAAACATGAACAATGTACAGCTGCATGTGTGTGTGTGTTTGTGTCAGATGTGAGGGGAGGGTTTTTACCTGCAGGAATGTGATGTCATCAGCATTTATTTGCTTTTCTATGGCTCTGATTGAGTCTGAAAGAGATGAGATCTCTCTGCTCATCTTCTCAATCTTCTCCTTCATCATCTGACTCTTCTGCTCCTCTTCCTCCCTCAGTGCAGCTATCCTGGCTGCCTCTTCATCTCGTAGAAACTGGTGAAGATTCTCAAACTCCATGTTGATCTGCTTCGCTGTGTGCTGGCCCTGAGTCTTAAAACATTAAACATATATAGAGTAGAAGAGATGTTAAATTCCTCATGCTACTATAGGTAGGGGATTTCACACAGCGGCCAACCAACAACCAAATCCTTTGGTATTTGCCGTCAAAACCAAAATCACTAACAAATCACAAATCACTAACAAAAACATCACCAACAGAACAGCCTTCAAGAGCATTTTACTGGGGTTATGAAGCAGACACCTTCCTTCATAGGTGTTTCAACTAAATTAGGCCAACAACACCTCCAGAAGGCTCAACAGTTGCGTCTGGTGTCCCAGACTCACCCCTCTCCACACTCATGATGGGTGGGTCCTCTACCAACAAATACAGACAACGAACCAAACCAGAGAACACAAAATCATCAACCAAGCAGTCTCTGTTTTCAACAAATAGGCTTCACAAGCAATATTATTTAACCTGACTCCGCCAGATGGATTTGCTCCACATATCCATCTAGGAACTTTCCGTTGAAGAATTTTTGGGAAGGGGCGGAAATACTGGTTAGCTGATTGGATAAACGATCTGTCTATCACCACCTTTGTTGGTTATCGACGGGCCAAATCAACCAATTAGATGAACAAAGTGTTCTTCTAATGCCTTCGTTTAACATACAATTAAGTTAGGTAACGTAACTAATGTTAAGATGTTTTAACTTACCATTTGTATGTGACATGAACCTAATCAACGACAATTCCCATCAAGTTTTCACGGTAGGCCCTACACTTCTGAAGAAAGTATATTCCTTCATTATGAACTGGAATCGGCCGTGGAGGATGTCTGTGTCGTTCATTCCTCCCAGCTGCATGGCTGAGACTCATAGCTTCACAGCTTACCCAGGAATACTTTCTAATTTGAATAAAACTTGCGTGATAGCTATGCTCATCTCATCTGAGGATGCCGTCATGTTGTTCATTGTGTCACACCTCAACCCGCCTCAAAGCCAATGCTGATTGGACGTTCGTTTAGTGAACTGCTCCAAATTCTCTTTAACGGAAAGTTGCCAGACTGATATGCGAGTGAAAAGCTGAAGCTTGCGAGATCAGGATGGTCTCACGAGGCTAAATATTATTACCATGTTTATGTTAAATCAAATTTGCCACTGTAATATTCCCTCTGTGAGGGCTTATCTTTACCTTAATGTGTTTTGCTGTTTCATCACAGGTTAGTTTAGTTTCTTTATGTTTCTTCATCTTCTCCTTCAGCTTGGCCAACTGTGTCCTCAGTTCCTCCTGAAACAAGAAGAATACAACAGTTATGCTGCAACAACTCAAATAAACATTGCATTCAAATTCAGTACATTGTCATGATGGAAGACAAAGTACAATGACAGCTTACTATTTAGAGAAAGGTAAAAATCAATTGTTTAACTCAAGGAGAGGTGGAAAATGAGTGTAATTCCCCAAATGGTGGAATATCCCTTTACACTTTGATAGTTTCAGCTCTGATATTTTTTTCATGATATTATATTATTGATATTATAAGTGCATGTACATGTGCCTGCATGTGATTACTGTACTTAAAAACATCTCACTTCCACAGCATATGATTGACAGAAAACCGGTAAAGATGCTGCAGCATTAGATTCTTTTGTACCTAATTAAACATGCATTATCATAGACTACAGTGCTTCACACAGGATTAGTGTTTTATAGCCTGAACTATCTAATCATCTCATGAATTGGGCCAGGTATCACCCAGACAGAATAGCTCATGTTGCCTCATAGTATGATTTAGCACAGGGTGCCATTTGGAAACAGACAAATGTGCAGAGAGGCATAATTCTTTGTTTAGTACTAATTTTCTTTCTTCTATAAGCCTTATTCATATAAGGTTTCATGAATGAAACCCCCAGTGACATGCAATCTAATATAAAAAGATTAAATAATATAATAAAATAAAACCATGGAACTCATCTTACCTTATAATCACGTGTTACCTCAACAACAGGGCTGAAGTTGTGTTTCTTATGTTCCCTTGAGTCTCTGCACACCAGACACACAGGCTGTTTATCCTCCAGACAGAAGAGCTTGAGTTTCTCACTGTGCAGACTGCAGAGCACCTCAGACCCTGCTGAAGCTGAAGCTCTCTGACTTCTCTGCTGTAAATAGGTCTCACACAAGTTCTTTAGGTTCAAGTTAAGTTGCGGATCTGAATTTGTGAATCTTTTCCTGCATATAGGACATTCTTGGTGTCCTTTGGTATCCCAGAACTGCTGCAGACAAGCTTTACACACACTGTGACTACACTTCATGATGACAGGATCCTTGAAGATGTCACAGCACACAGGACAGGATAAATCCTCCTCTGGGAGAGAACGCTTGGCGGCCATTTTCTAAACTCACTGTAAAGCTTGTGATATCACCTAACTATGATGTCCTGAAGGAAAGTAGAGTCCTTTAGCAAAATTCTTCCTTCAGTCTTTCAGATGTCCAGTCTGGGGGGTGGATTGGTCATCTCTGGAGCCTGATTGAGCCTAAGTGTTCACCTGTGCTCTACTGTCAGCTTCAAGAAAAGGGAGGAAACAACAAGCTTAGCACTCATTTCCAGTGAAACGAGATCAGCTTAACTTTCATTTCCTGCACCAGGAAGAAGCCAGACCACAGGCACAAATGAGTCAGAGGGAGGAGCCGTGATGGTACAGAATAACTCTGATTGGTTAGCATAGTCTCACAAATGGGTGTGTAATGCAAAGTCCACTGTACATCCACTCTGAACCAACAGGGTTGCAGAACGACATATTTGTCATATTGAATTTGAAATTAAATGTATCCTGATACTGTGTGACTGCCAAACATATGCAAATTAGGGATGTTCCAGTCACACAGCATAACTGTCAAATGTTAATAAATACACAGCTTTCCTATAACTTCAAATGGGCACACACACACACACACACACACACACACACATGCCATGAACCTACAAACAGCTGAGTTTTTTGACTGACTGTTTGAAAGTCAGATGAACCCAAGCCATGTCTGTCCTTGTAGTTCAGGGTTCAGTGATGGCCATCTCATATCGCTGTCCTTGTAGCTCAGGGTTAAGTGATGGCCATCTCATGTCTGTCTTTGTAGTTCAGGGTTAAAGGAACCATATGTAAGATTGTGGCCAAAACTGGTGCATGCAATCACTTTCAAATTACTGTAGAGCGGTGTATCCCCTCCCCCCCCCCCCCCCCCTGACTCGAGGTTGCCAACCCGGATGCCGAAACACTACTGACTTGAGTAGATAGGTGGAGGGTGGCGCATCAGGCCAAAACACAACATGACAAAACACAACATCAACATCAGTTGAGGGCTGCAACTTCACTTTTTAAATGACAATATCCTGGCCGGACTACTGTTGTCAGTGATATAAGTATTTGAAATGAACATGATTTCTATATTAGGGCCATTTTATGATTAATTGAAATACATTTCTTACATACGGTCATCTCTGTCCTTGTAGTTCAGGGTTAAGTGATGGCCATCTCATGTCTGTCCTTGTAGTTCAGGGTTAAGTGATAGTGTAGTTAAGTGATGGGCCATGATAGTGAGAGGTGCCAAAATGCTGAGTTCATGTGCAATGGTTTTCTCACCAGACATGTTGCCTCATCAAGACAGGCCATTGCACTGAATAGGTGACATACTGGTTTTGTGACATTCCAGTCAACATTCCCAATCATTAGACGCTGCTGAGGAAGCCACATGCATCTTACAGCCCAGTCTGGTTCTGTGTAGTGGTGCAGAAGGAAAACTGCAGCTAGCCCAAGGACAGTCACCTGACTTGTTGCTCTGTTTGTGGATGACTTGTGTTGCCCTGGTGAGAATGCTCAGATGGTTGAAGCTATTTCTTGACCAATACATGTCCTTATGAAATCATTCACCACCACTGATAGCCTACATGTGTGGCAAGTAGGCCTAATTATTAAAGTCTCTTTCTGCTGGACTAGTGTTAATGTTTATTGAAATCAAGACAATCACAAGAGACAAGCTTCCAATGACTTCTAACACAACATCTAGAGAATGCCTCATTGACCAGACCCACTAAACATTAGGCGTTTGATGAATGTGTCACGTGCAGATAATGTCTTTATTGCATTCAACGGTCCAAGACCAATTCTGGACATTATACAAAGGTCCTGTGGATGTCAATACTGGACGTCGGAAAAAATATGTCATCTGGCGTCACAGTCTGCACCTTCAGGGGACCAAAATTGGACGTGCAAAAGACATGTCTTTTCTCAGTGGGAAACTGAAGCACTTGCTCAGTGGGTCACATCACATTTGTCTTCAGTAGTCCAAACCTTACTGCTCTAAATTACACCTTTCATTTAGTTATAAAGACAGACACTTACAACGACAATACATGCCATTTTATTTGATTTATGTAATAATCAGTCTTGACTATTGACTTGACTGTTATGCTTCCAGTGATCTCCAGACTAACAAGGCCTAACGTTAATGTTATCTTCAGACTGCCAGTGAGTTCACTGGGTTGGTCAGTTGTAAAGAACTTTGTTGGCGTTGCATCGGTTATGGAGACACAGCTGTGCGCAGTTTCACGCGAGTCATCATTGCCCTTGGACTTTTTCAGCCGGTTGGAAATTGTACTAATTTTATTTTTTATTTTATTTATTAATTTGTTTGTTGTCTGTCTTGTATGTCTTGGTGTCACGGGTACGCTGGCGACTGGGCGGCTGGCCCAGTTTGTTATGTGACAGGATGAGTCTCGGGTGTGCAGTGTTGGGATCCAGAGTCACAGGAGCTGCAGAGAGAAAGAACACACACATGAGCTGAACACTGAGTGATGTGTAGAATTTATATTGAGTTTTTGGGAAAATGTCTAAATGCCATATGTTTTAATCTGCTCAAGTTAAGGTACCCAATTTATTTGAACTGTATTTAACCTGTAAGAGGTTTATGTTTGAAGGAAATTTGATGATATCTGATATCTGACAAATATCTGGCAAAATTATTATTTTTTAATGATTTAAAATTGTTAGAAAAATACTTAGGGTTTTAAAATCATCAGTTAACCTCTGTAAATATAAATTTGATAGAAAAGAACAGTTTTTTGCTAAAATTACACTGTTTTTACCGGAAATGTCCCCATAGCATAGCAAAAAGTGTGTAAAAATGTGCCATTTTGGAATACGGTGGCCATATTGGATTTTTGGACAAAATTCAACATGCCCCAAGTTTTAATCTGTTCCAATAGTGGTTCTGACCAGGAATCCATGGAGAAAACTTTGACCAAAAATTAGGCCTAATGTTTCCAGCAGATGACCTGTCTAATTACTTTTTTTAAATCAGTCTTTGAAAACTGAAAAAACAAACATGTCAATGTCAAAAAAACATTTTTGAGAAAGATTAAATACTGGACTTAATGTTATACAAGAACAGAATAGAATTGAACAGAATTGAGTTCAGACTTGAGTTTGGTATTTTAGGTCCGGCCCTCCTCAACAGTGCCAGTTTGTCATGTGGCCCCTTGTGGAAATGAGTTGCCCACCCCTGGCCTAGAGTCACACACAGCTCCTGGTGATGTGTGTGAATATGCACTGCAGTGAATCACCACACAGCTCCTGTGTGTGTGTGTGTGTGTGAGAGTGTCTGTGTGTGTTCTCTGTACTTATTCAGTTACATTTCTCTTTTTACTTTTTATTAGCTACCTGTTCAGCAGTTATGAATATAACATCATGATTGTGTCCTGTTGATATTTCCATAATGGATTCATTAATGCAATTGTAATGATGTGGGTTGTAGTATCATTAGAGCTGTTTTATCTGTCTGTGGAAATCACACAGTTCTGACTCTGTTTATTCATCCTTGTCATCGTGTTCAAACTCAGCAAAGCCCAAAGCTCCCTGGTGTAGATTAGAGCTTCCATCTGGTTATGAAGGACAGAGACAGAGACACGAACACTGCCAGTGCATCAGATTAATATGATTCTTTATTTCATGTGCATGATGATCAGAGTTCAGTAGTGCAGGAGTTTGTGTTTACTGCAGTGCTCTCAGTCTCTATAGTGCTGTTTAATCTCCAGCATTTCTGACCTCAGATCAGACAGCAGCAGAACCAGCTGCACCTGTGCTGTGTTGCTGCTCTGCTACTGGAAACCTCACAGGTGAGAGAAGAGTGTAGTTACACAATAATCACCAATAGATGGCAGTATTCATATTTCATTCCCTCTAGGGAAGTAACATCACTAAATGTAACTCATATGACATTATATACAGATGTGCACAGAACAGGTGATACATACATACATACCCAATTTGCAAATAATCAAAAAAGAAAACTAAATTAATTATTTTAATGTACATAGCCAAATATCACTGTTGCAATGTGTGTCAAGTGTTTTCTCTTCTTGGCTGTGCTTAACCCTCACTTGATAGGGCGGTACCAATGCTGAACTTTTAAACTGGGTTTCACTCAATAACCAGGCCTCTGTTCCATCTTTATCCTTTTTTATTTGTCTTCAATTTTTGCAGCCCAGATATTTACAGTACATATTCTCTCCCATGAACTACAATTTACAATTTTAGCCATTAAATATTTTTAGTTTCCATTTTAGACAGATGCAAATACGACTATACACACTTTTAAACCATGTCTTTACAAGCCACCAATCCAGTACAACAACAACAACAACAACAACAACATCCCACGTATCAGAACGCATATCAGAATTAAATCACTGCATTAAGCTTATAATTACATACAACTACAATAAAATTAACCAACCAATATCTGCGCAATACATTCCGTAAACTACCACGTGAATATTTACAACAAACAGATACTACAGCTTGCAAACAGTTTCTTCCCGCTAGCAACAATCAACAAGTGTCACTCGCAGCAAAGTCTGATAAATGTGGCAATCTTACCGGCTGTCTGTTCAGTCTTTGAATTGATACCCGATCCTGCACAGCTTCAGGAAAGCTCGATGAGAATAGCGATTTTCTTTCTCACGCTGAATTAGCGCTTTGCTGGTTCAAACTATACCACTTGGATTGGAGACGTGCGCATCTTTATTCTGCTCGAGTGCACATATGTGAGTGATAATTAGTTCCGCCGACCACCGACGAGAAGGGGCGTTCGCCGCGACAATGTGTATACAGTATTCATTGTCTTCCAACAATGGCCCCCAAATGACCCTCTAAATGAAATAAGTTCTAAAAAGGAGACCCAGCAGAAATGTCCACATCATTTATTGAACTGATATTTTGATGTGTTTGTGGCAGCAGTGTAGAAACAGACCTGGATAACAAACCATCATAGTGTAATAAATGATATAAAATCAGCAATAATTTCAGAGGATTCTAAACACAGAATATCAGAAATTCAATCCAGAGATCCAGAAGTATCCAGAAGATGATGCCTCACAGAACATAACAGATATTAGATTCACTGCAGTGGTGATATTTTAATGTGCTTGTGGCAGCAGTGTAGAAAAACATAAATGGACACCACAGCAAAACCATCATCAAAATGCCTGCATGCAAAAAATCTGCAACATAGAAACACTGTCATAGAGTAATAAATGGCAAAACACCAGCAATTTTAGAGGATATTCAACATATCAGACAATTCTGAACTAAATTAAAGTAGCCAGAAGACGATGCCTCACAGGTCAGATATCAGATTGACTGCAGTTACTGTGTGAGTGACTCATGACTGAACCCCACATGTCTCCATCCATCTCTGCATGTGGGCTCTTGTTCAGACAGAGACAGTTTCTGCTCTAACTGGGCTGCTCTACTGACACGGAGGCCTTCACTGCTACAATACTCAGAGGAGAGAGTTTACAGCCATTACCCAGGTATGGAAACATTCTCAGTGAAAGTGTGTGTGAGAGTGTGTAGGTGTGTGTTATTATCAGGGTCAGAGAATGACAGCTCTCCTTTGTCCCAGTCCAGCTGCACTCTGATCCTCTGGAGTTTCTGCTTCACCTTGAGGAGAGTGGAGGGCTGTGGTGTAGCATATGCTCTATATTTACCATCATTATAACACACACAACACTCTCCACTCACATCACCAACATATAGTCCCTTCCTCTGGGCCGACTCTGCCTTCACACCCACATCCCACCATGTGTTCTCTCCAACCTCCACATCCCAGCAGTGAGTCCCTGAGTTAAAGCCCTCAGATCCCAGGACACTGGCATAGTGATCAACTCTCTCTGGGTTATCAGGAAGATGCTGCTCTTCATCACCACGTCTCACACTGGTCAGATCCTCAGACAGGATGAGTTGTGGGTTTGCAGTGTTGGGATCCAGAGTCACAGGAGCTGCAGAGAGGAACGAGAATGGTCTGAGTGAAAAGAGAACACACACACACACACACACACACACACACACACACACACACACACACACACACAAACCAACAACAACTAAATAATAGTGTGTCTGAGTGTGTGTGTGTGTGTGTGTGAGAGAAAGTGTGTGTGTGTGTGGTGTGAGTACTTGTATGTGTAAGAGAGTGTGTGTGTGTGTGTATGTGTGTGTGTGTGTGTGTATGAGTATGATTGTGAGTGTAACTGTGTAAGTGTATGTGTGTGTGTCTGTGTGTGCACACATGTTTGGTGTACACTGGGCTCTGGAATAACATTCAGGAGTCAGTGCTGCTGTGGGTTTGGGTTCAGAACCACAGAAAAGAGAGAGACAGGAGGCAGATCACTCACCTTTCCACTGTGCTCTTGTAGTTCTGGAAAGTAACAAATAAGAGAATATGGTAAACATTTATGCAATTTCTGTCTTTTTTGGAAACCAATAATTTTCCAGGAAAGCACACCCCTTCCCTTAATACACACATGCACACACACACATGCACACACACACACACACACTCACACACAGCTTGTCTGTTTCCTTCGCATGATATGTCCATCTCTGTTTCATTACAGACTGAACATTTCCCCACATGGTATCTATCACAGACACACACAACACCAGCAACAACTCATGAAGATCACTGATACAAACATGACAGAACACTATCACACCTCTTGACAGTGGATGCTTCTTACCTGTAGAAAAGTCACATCATCAGGTCCCATCTGCTCTTCTATGGCTCTGATTGTGATTGAAAGAGATGAGATCTCTTTGCTCATCTTCTCAATCTCCCTCTTCATCATCTGACTCTTCTGCTCCTCTTCCTCCCTCAGTGCAGCTATCCTGGCTGCCTCTTCATCTCGTAGAAACTGGTGAAACTTCTCAAACTCCTCCTTGATCTGCTTCTCTGTGTGCTGGAGCTGAGTCTGGATAAAACCAATTCATGTCAATTATTTAGCAGACGCTTGAAAGCAAAGTGACTCTCTGTTGTGCAGAATGCAACCCAAGCAACAGTAGGACAGCAGCAGCCGTAGAGAACAAGCACAACAACTCCATCTCCATCTGACTGGAATACAGGAAGTGCTTTTAAGCAGGTCTAAGTGCAATGTGACAAAGGTTAAATGTAGAGCATCACTGAGGAGAATTTATTTTTAAAGGAGCTGGCCCCTAAACACATCAGACCATCATCAGCACCAGTATAAGGGAGATATACAGTATGCATGTTTTGGTGCTGTTTGACAACTTTGGTTCAGCGTTAATGTTGTAGAGTTCCATCCTGGAACAGGGCTGGGATAAAGAATTATTTTTGAAACGTTTAATCTACAGTAGCGATTATTTTTTCGATGTATCGATTAATCTAACGATTCATTTTTTCAGTCCGATACGATTTCGATTCGATTCTCGATTATCTCCCCATTAATTGACTAATAGCAATTTATACATGTTGATTTACATATCTGAATGAAAAAAACATGAATTCCTTAACATTGCAATATATGTTTATTGCTCTTAAAATTCCAAAATAAAAGACTATACAAGTGCAAAGTAATGCATTCTTAGTCAGAGGTACAGTGGGCATTACTTCAAATTGGCCAGCTTCCCTCGCGGTCTGCACGCAGGATCACGCGGCATCACGCGACTTTAATTTGTATTTTTCCAGTGACGCTGCAACAACGCTGCAACAACCCAAACAACCGGCAGATGTCTCTTGTGAGCAGGGTGTCTTGTAAAAAGAAATGGAGCCTGGAAAACCCTACACAGACTTCACTACAGACTTTAGCAGACTGGTTTAGAAATAATTTAATAGCCAGAAATATGCCTGCCCTGCCCTAATAAAGAAATATTTGGTTAACTGCGAGTGAATCCCGTTTGCAGCCGTATAAGAAACGCAGGACGAATTAAACATTCGTCACTTTTATAACGGCTTTGTTATGCTGTTGGAACAAATAGTAGTTGATTATAAAGGCAACTTTCTGCTGCAATATTCTGTGTGTTCTGGACTGCAGGTAACTTGTTAAGCCAGTGGTTCTCAAACTAGGCCTGTTTACCTTTAAAGGTTCTGCATTCTGCATTTTGCAATGAGCAGTGCTTTCCCTTTTGAATTGGAAATGCTCTGTGTCATGGTGTGTGTGTGTGTGTGTGTGTGTGTGTGTGTGTTTCTATGAATTGTTAATCCGGCCCTGCCCCCAACAACTCACCTTTCCACCTCTCCATCTCTGGCCTATTGTCCAGGAGGAGGAGGGGCCTGAGGCTTGGACAAAGTCATCAACAGAGTCATAGCACTGAAGGGAGAGGCAACTGGCATGTGATCTCCCCACGGGCCAATGGAAGTTTTCTCCTGTGCCTACGAAATTTAATCCAGTGTTTTGTCAAGTTGCAAATTGCTATTCGTTTTAACGAATTTTTATGATAGTATGAAGTACTTTTTGTATAGGCTACTATTGTCACGAATCGTCCAGGACCTTCCAGATCCTGAGCCAGGTTTTCCTGTACCTACCTGGCTGGCGCCACTTTTAAGGTGCTCCATTCCCAGGTGGTCAACTCCATGCCATGTTTTGCTGCTGCCCTACTGCATCTCCTGTCTCCCTGCTCTGCTGCTCAGCACACCTGTGTCTGATTACTTAATCAGGCACAGTATTTAGGCTGGGCTCTTAGAATCCTTCAGTGCAGAGTTATCTTGCTATGTCATCTGAATGTTACTGCTGCTCTGCTACTCTTTCCCTGTGGAATTACGTTTTGACCTTTTTTGACTGAACTTTGTTACTGAACTTTGGACTGATCTCTGACCACGATTTTGGATTACTGTTTTTTGATTGTTTGCCCTGGACCTTGTGTGTTGTGCTCCCTCATTGACTTTCAATTGTGCTCTGCCATTGCCTGCTGTTTGCTTGAAGCGGTTCTTGTTTTCCACTGAACATTAAATCACAGTTTAACCCGTTACGATTTTTGCTTGTGTCCTACTTCGGGGTCCAACCAGTACCTCTGGTCTACTGGCCATAACAACTATCTTAATTGCTTTATACTCAATACTTGACCAATGGCTATTGCATCTGTCTATTGCAAGTGAGAATGTGGCAGGTGATCTACTGTATAGACTTCATAAAATAAAATAAACAGATTGCTAATGGTCTACAAGCTGATCTGGGGTGCGTTTCCCGTACAACTACGGAGGTTAGCTTTTTACTAACGTGGTACGATGCATCGTTCAACTAACCAACATGTAAGTTACGACTGTTTCCCAAAACGGTCGTACTTACATAGTACTTTGTAAGTTTGGACCATGATAGTTTCCAAACTTCGGTAGTCTGGACTAAGGTGGTTAATGACGTTTAGTAGCACGTGAACGGGCACACCTGTACATAACAGAGACTTAATGATGGACTACCTTAGTTTAATCCGTGAAATCTGTTTTTCTCAGGGTCATCAAGTTAATTCATTGGTTCATATAGACTGACCTTGTAAATTAACCACTGCTTTGAATTAACGTTTAACACGTGTCATTTAAATGCGCCGTCAATTCTGTGGCGCAGTGCGTTAAGGCCGGCTGATGACAGCCGCCATTGCGCAGCAGTTATCAGTCCTCTGTCCAAGAGTTCGAATCTGGGTTAAGCGTAGGTAGCTTTTGGGAAACGCACCCCTGATGTCTGATGTGTGATCAGTGGAATATGGGGAGGGAAGTGGCAGTGTTTTTTTGCGCGTCTGCAGAAGTCAGCCAAATATGAATGTATTTTTGCGGCATAAAGCAGATGTATTTGTTTATTGTACCGAAAAATGTCAAGCAGTCAATTGACTACATTGCAGTCAAGAAGTAGGGCAAATTAATTTAAGCCTCTATTGCGTAGCCTGTTAAAAATGTCGCTAGATAGTATTAAATCGCCAACAACATTGTTTTCTGCAGAAGCCTACCCAAGGCTACAGATTAATTCTGAACAGTTATTTCTCTACTGGCTCAATTATCAAAAAGGTGCTTTCTCTTCGTCCTCTGCAAATGAAGCAGGTAGTTCTGTATAGAGACGTTAGAATTAATTAGCGTTTGCGATTGACAACGTTGTGATAAGTAGGCTATAACACTAACTTTGCAAAGTTAACTTGAATGCATACATTTTGAACAAAGTTGTGTAGGCTACACCGCGCCAGTTGTAGTCTGCATGAACAGTTCTTGCACAAGACACTTTTGATTTGCGTAGTTGCGTTACCCCCAAAACTGACAATAACGTAGACAGCAAATTAAGATATTTGTTCATTTTGTGGAGCGGCACCAGTAGGCTATCAAAAGCAGATTTCGATTTTCGTTACCACTGTGTAGCCAAGCCTTAAGCCATCCCCAAGTAGCCTAAATTGAGGTAATGTTTAATTATGCATGATTTATTTTGTTATTGAATTCTTAGGCTAGGATTCCTCTCGGCAACAATTATGTTTTTTCAGAAGGGGCGGCAGGCAGGCTACTGACAGAGCGATGTAGAGTGGCAGAGCGACGCACAGTGGCTGAAAGTGGTACTGAAGTTTCACGCAGCTTCACACCACGTAATGCGCGACAGAAGTGGCCATTTGAAAGTAATGCCCACTGTAGCATTCAATAAAGTTCAGTATTGTATAGGTATATATACGTTCATGACGGAACCCTCGCAATTGTAACACTAACACAGTTAAAAGGCTGCTGATGTGTGGATGCAATTCATAACATAGTTAATTCAAATAACCGTTCGTACTTGTCCTTGGGACAAGCACTTTTGAGTGGAAAACACTATTCCATTTACATCGGGATTTTGCAAACATTCAATGTCAGAGTCAATAAAATGAGCCCTGCATGAGTAACGAAACTGACAAGCAGCTGTAAGTAAACATGCTAAACTCAACATCCAAACAGTATTCTAAAGTTAGCTTTGAGATACTGCTTGATTGCATAACTTAACTTAGTTTAGTCTCCTCAATGTAGGCCTTACTATGTTGTGATAAGACCTTAACAGAGTTGACTTTAATGCAGCAGTTTTGAACAAATTTGTGCAGCATGGTCACGATGCTAAGCGGATTTAATAGCAATTTAGCCCACCGTGTACTATGCAATGCTTTTATGTGGTATATGGAATGGCTACCGATGAAAACTCAAATAGTTCCCAACACACAGTTGTTTGTTAATGGGCTGTAGGTCTGGAAAGTGAGACCTAAGTCATCTTGTGAATAAAACCATCACACTTTTACCTATTTGGACCAAGGCTCTAATGATAAAATTAAGCAATAAGCCCCGAGAGTCCGTAGGTTACACTGATTCTACAACAGCTCTGGGGCGTTGTTAGGCATGATGCGCTAGCAGAGAATCAGTAGAATCAGTGTAACCTACGGACACGAGTGGCTTATTGCTTTTCTAAAACTGTTACTATAAATACCTGGCAAAGTTTCATAAAGTAAAGGCACAGCAACTAGAAATATAACAAGTTATTCCTAGATAATCATTCTTCCGCCAAGAAATATATTTCCTCTATCTGAATGGTTGGCAAGCAACGTCGAGACGCAGCTACTATCAAGTTACGGTAGCGCAGTAATATAGAACGAAATGCGGTCAAGGTTTATGTTTATGCTGGAGTTTACAACGGCGTCGAACGCAATTCAGCCAATCACAATCAAGGACCGGAACTATCAGTTTTAGAAGGAAGTGATAGAACTTTGTAAAGGAACAGGCATATAAATGGGCAGGGTTGCCAACTTCGGGTGTTTGGCTGGAGTGAGATTTTGTGAAGTCATAGTGCGTGTGCGTTAAATTTTTCCCTAAACCTTAAAAATGTCTGTCCCCTGACTTTTTTGCTATGTACAGTATAATCCCTGATTTATGATTTTTTTTTTTTTTTTTTTTTAAACCTAATAGAATGGAAAAGTTTCTTCAAAATGTACAATTAAATTATTGATTGCACTTGAAAACAAGACCAGTGTTTTAACCCCGTGGCATGCAAGGATTATGAGCCACTGGGCCCCTGGGCACAGACATGAAAAGGGCCCCCCTGCCCACCCGAAAAAGGTAGTAGCTCAGTAGAAAAAAATGAAAAATAACCCCTTAAATGATGACTTCTGGCTAGTTTTGTGGAAAGAAATGGACAGATTGAGACTTATGAATGTGTGTATGAGTGTACATATGTATCAGGGATGGAAATAGCCTAAAATATTTTTTTCCACCTACCATTGTGGCTGGTGGATTCCAAAGTCTACCAGCCACTAGAGATACAGTATGAACATTTGATGAAAAATCATGACCAAAATTATATTGGTATTATTGCAATATGATTCAAATGTGCTGACTTTTTTTCTAAACCTACCATCAATGTTGGACAGAACTCATATGATTATGACAGAACTCATAATCATGAATGTAACATTTAACATTTATTTTCTATTTGGCCTGTTATGAAATTATGCATTGACCAATATAAGCACTCTTTTTTAAGACACTTAAATACATGCATGCATTTTGTGAAAGCAAATCATTATGGCTACATCGACAAACTCTTAGCCATGAACTGTATATCCTCTGATTTTAATATTTACACATATGTAGGTATTTAAGCACAGCTCAGTTTTAAGACACTTAAAGCCCAAAATTGGAGACAATATAGAAATTTGCTACCATTTCAAAACCGGATTACTCTGGAACGGCTTATTACAGGGGATTGCATTACACCTTTGTGTTCGGTAAGGTCTGCTGTTTATTCTGGTTTACGGTTTGTCATGTGTAGAACGAAAGGTTTGTGAAATATTCCTCCTATATGAATTGAAATGAGCGCAGATAGTAGCCTAATATGATTATTTCTTGAAAGTTAATTTTCTAGCGAACCATTTATCGCAGCAAATAGCGGCTATAGGCCTACCTTATAAAAGATGAGAAAAAGTTATTTCATGTGATGTGTGTGAGGCTACTTCGCGAGTAGTTCCTAGAGAAGAATGGGCGGCCACACTATGTCGGTCTGCCTCATGTCTAGCAGCGTGTTTCGTGAAGGTGTCGCGGACCGGATTAAACAGTCAGCGAATCAACAATCAGAGAAAACTGCGCTGAGAACGTTGTAGGCGGATATTAGACCTACCTGCTGTTGGTCTAGACATATGTATGCCTTAAACTCGTATCCTGTCATTTAGAAACAATGCTGTGGTCTAGTCTAGTCATCAACAAAAAATGAACGGATTGCAAAAAAAAAAGAATGGATTTGGCGTGACATATCTTGAGTGTGCGTGAGAGCGTGAGATTGGTGCTGAAAGCGTGAGTGTCACGCCAGATGCGTGAGAGTTGGCAACCCTGAAATGGGTCTGAACTGGGCTCTTCAGGGTGAATACAGTGCTGTGGTGTTTCTTGCTTTTGGTATCTAGACCAAGAACCTTTTAGACTCAAGACACTATTTCAGACTCAAGGGGAAAAAAAACTTAGCATAACTGATACACTATTACTACACTATAAAATACACTATTATTATAGTGTCTGGACTCACCTTTATGTGTGTTGCTGTTTGATCACAGGTCACTTTAGCCTCCTCAAAGGTCTTCAGTTTCTTCTGTAAGGGCTGCAGTTTGACCTTGAGCTCCTCCTGGAATAAATAACAGACTTCACTGCAGACTGCAGCATCTAGTCCTCCTGTTACAGTTTGTATTCCTCTCCAAGTGGATCAGGTGATCAATCACATCACCGTAATGAAAAGGGAAAAAAAACGTACCTTGCGGTCAAGCGCTGCTTCATCAATAGGGTGGAACTTATGGCCAGTGTGTTTTTTGGAGTCTCGACACACCACACACACAGGCTGTTTATCATCCAGACAGAAGAGCTTGAGTTTCTCACTGTGCTGACTACAGAGCACCTCAGACCCTGCTGAAGCTCTCTGACTTCCCTCCTGTAAGAAGGTCTCACACAGGTTCCTTAACGCCATGTTAGGAGGGTAAATCGTTTTTGAGCACTTTCTCCTGCAGTAGGGACATTCTCTGGATCCTTTACTCTCCCAGAACTGCTGCAGACAGGCTTTACAGATGCTGTGTGCACATGTTAAAATGACAGGATTCTTGTAGATGTCACAGCACACATGGCAGGTGAGATCCTCCTCCAGTTTAGAAGCCATTTTGTCTCTGCAGTAAAGTCTCCTGTTTGTTGTCCTCAGTCTGGTTCACCAGCTTCACTTTCACTTTCAGCAGTCAGAGCAGACGTGTCACAAACTCAGATTCTTCTCTGTTTTGAACACACTTTCATCCAAACGACTTTCAGACTCACCTTCAGTTTGAACTTAAATAGTTGTCCAGGAGTGAAGAGAGGGTTCTAGTAAAGGTATCCCACAGGAGAGCGTCTAGTGAATGACAGAGAATCAACTTGTTGCACAACTTCACTTCCTGCTCCTGTGCCAGTGAGTCAGAGGGAGGGAATATGGGAAAGAAGGATTATGATTGGTTAGCCTTAGTTGCCTGACGAGTTATTCTATCTCTGCTGCCACTAACCAGAGTTTTTGTTTGTGTATTTGTTAGTTTTTTAATTGCACACACAAGGTTTGAATTAATTATTTATCTCTTCTGATCTTATTCTTAAGTTCTGTATAACTATGCAATAGGAAGTAGGCAATGTGGTTATACTTGGACTTTCATCCAAAGCGACTTACTGTACATCATTAGCAGACATGTCACTCCAAGACTCAGATAGTTCTCTTTCACACTTTATCCAGGTGACTTTCAGCCTCACAAACTGTTTCCCTCATTACTTCTAAAAAACTGTGTTGAAGAAGGTTCTAGAAAAAGTATCCCATATGAGGGTGTCTAGTGGAGGGAAAAAAATCAACCTGTCACTTAACTTCACTTCCTGCCCCTACATGAGTCAGCCAGAGGGAGGGACTGTGGTAAAAAAGGATTCTGATTGGCCGGCCGTAGTTGCCAGACCAGTTCCCAGGTATCTGCAGCCACCAACTGGAGTTCAGTTCAAAGTTCGAGTTGTGGGTGTGAACAGAACCTGCTGCAGACACAGGGACTGACCCCAGATCAGTGGAGTACACACACAGATTCCCTACACATACTTTGATCCGGAAATTCAGGTTCAAAAGAAGGCAGGCAGACAGGGCATTCAATGTGTGGTCTGCAGAAATGACTATCCTACCTGATGAAACAAATAGGCTGCCTGAATACATGGACATATTCAGATTTAGTTTGCGCTCAAAAAATATTTCAATTTAATGAGTGTTCACTCAATGTGTCTGTATGTCATGCATAATCACACCATTTTGTGTTAATTATTAAACTGAAGTTATAAATATATGCAGTAGACAGACACATACACAATTTAATCAACACTGTTGTATAAATGTGGACAGCAGTTGTAGTTATTTCTGTAACTTACATGAAATTATCTCTAGTAGAGAGTGTGATTACAAAGGGGAGTGCAATGACACAGGAATCTACCAAATCTACCAAACTATGCTGTGTGTCAATCCCTTCCTCCATCTTTCTCTTATTGTCTGTGTCTGTGTTGTTGGTGTGTCCCTGTGGCTTCTTTGTGAGAGGGGGATCATAGAGATGTGGAGTAGATGTTCCCACTGAACTGGGAATGCCATCTATCCATCCATCCATCCATCCATCAGGCCTTCCATGTAGCTACTGTAGATATCATGTGATGCTGAGTGTTGGTGTGTTCCCACATAATGCCCTCCATTATCCATCATCCATCCCTCCATCCATGTCGCTGGTGCGTCGGGGTCCTGTTAGCCCAGGCGGGACTTATTTTCTATAATTACCGGCGGACAATACATTATCCCTTACAGACCTCGGAACATTGAGAAGGCCCATTCATGTGAATGGAACTTACTGCAGCACTCTGAAGAGCCATGTATTAACTATTTATACAAATCAATGACTTTACTCATGAAGTATTATGATACTACCTTATAAGCCTTTACAACTTGATGTTTCAGGTTTTGACCTCTTGACCATGGCAATGAAAACAGCTTTATAAAGTTAGGGTTATAACATATTTATGTTGTGTGAGTACAGTCACAACTATTTGTGAATGGTTATAGACTTAATAGGCGTAATGGTCATAGGCTTAAATGTTAGTCAAAAGTTTACATTAAAGGTATTTGGATATCCATTTTTATCATTCCATATATCAGAAGTAGATCAGATGATGTTTTATGAATCAGACTATGAATGTTTACAAGTCCCTCTCAGAATATAAGTAGGAATACAACTGGGGAGAGGTTCCGGAGGTCACGTGACCAAGATGGCATCTTAGAGGAGAAGCTCCGAAACCGTGAATTATATTTCTTTAAAAAATACCCTTACAAGCTTTCAACAACCCTTCATAAAGACACAGTGAGGTATGTCAAAGTCGACGGCAGTTAAGCAGTGTGATATTTTTGGCGGTGGACGCAGACAAAGTAAAATTTCTCAACCAAGTTCATCCAGTGGGCCAGAAACAGATGCTAGTATGGAGGTGCTAAGTGAGCTAAAATAATTACGGTCGGACTTTGGGACAAAGTTGGATAATATTGACACAAAACTGGCCGGAATGTCAAATGCTTTGACTGCTCTGGAAGGGAAAGTGACAGAGATGAAACAAGACGTTTTGACTAATACAGCACGTGTCGAAGAAGCCAAAACTCGCATTGACCGGACAGAGAGGGCGCTAGAAAAAGTCGAGACAGCTTTGGAAGCAGCTACCAAGCGAATCACTTTCCTTGAGGCAAAAACTGATGACCTAGAGAACCGGGGAAGGAGAAAGAATCTGCGCATATTTGGTTTAAAAGAAGGAGCAGAGGGAGACCAAACACTCCTCAACTTTATGACGGACATGCTGCCAAAATGGTTGGAATTGCCACCTGAAAAGACATTCGTACTGGAGCAGGTTCATCGCACATTGGCCTCAAGGAAGCCAAACCAAAACAGAGCAGTGCTGGTTCGCTTCCAAAGTTTCCAAGATAAGGAACTTGTATACCGGATGACAAGAAAACAAGAAGTCAAGCACGATGGGGCCAAGATTTCATTTGCTCAAGACCTCTCCGCGGAGACGATATGCATCCTACCGGGGTTTCACCCGATTATACAGTTGTTTGTCGACATCAAAGCCTTCCGTGGATTTTTGCACAATCCCTGCAGACTTAAGATCTTCTACAACGGGAAGGTGCGTGTGTTTTTGACACCACAGGAAGCCGAAGAATTCTATAAAACCATCCCAACACAAGCAGCAGCAGCAACAGGAGAGGATCCAATGAGTGAGTGACATTTCAGGCGAGTCTGATGGAAACAGGTGGACATTTAGATGTAGCTAAATCAAAGCAGGTGATGTTTTAGAATTTCTTTCTGACAAATGCATGTAGGGCTGTGAGAAGGCTACACTGAAAGTGCAGATTATTTTTTCTTTTTTTTCCCTTTTCTCTTATTAGCCTATATTGTAGGCTATTGTGTTGTTCAAAGGCTACAATTAATTTCATTTCATTTCAACTTTTTAGTATAAGACTACATGTTGAAAGCAAGTCTTTAAAATAAGTGACATTTTTTATAAGGGTTCATTATGCAAACGTAACGGTTTTTGGATATATGGTTGGAGGGCTGTGTGTTCACGCTGATAGTTGATCTTCAAATTGTAGATCAGCGTTCTTAAAATCCACTTTGAATCTGTGGGAGGGGTAGGCATTTCACAATGGAAATGCCAATGTTCAGTGAGGGGTTGTTTATTCTGGGTTCAGTGTTTGGTGTGTGTGAGTGTTTGAGTGTGTGTGTAAACTTGCATCTTTCTAATAGGGTTTCCCTTTTTTCTTATTTTATTTTATTTCCATTACTAGTGTCCCAGTCGGAGACATATTTAAATGGAAAAGACTAAACAGGAAAATAGTTTAATAGCTAACATAACAAGTTGGAATGTTAGGGGATTGTAGCCTGGCTAACGTCATACCCTCATCTCAAATGAGACGGGGTCTGGAAACTAGGCATTCATTTTCTCGTATTTGAAACATGGTTTACGAATGCCCAGAGCCGTTTATTGGGCGCTACGAATGTCTATCAAATGCATCTGTACGTAGCTCATAACGGCTTCGGTGTGTCGTCATCGTCTTGCTGCACCCTCCCCGCTCTGTGATTGGTCCCCTATCTCAGGCGAAAATTTGCTCCATGGTGTCCAGGCTGCCTTGCAGCGCGAATTAAATCGTGCGCGCAAGGCAGCATGGGAAAACCCAGGCTAAGGGGATTGAGGAAAATAAGTAAATTAAAACAGGTATTAAACAGGATAAAAGACCTAAAATCTAAGATTGTTTTCATACAAAAATCACATCTGACTGCAACAGATATGCAAAGGTTAACCAAAAGATGGCCTGGTCAGGTATTTCATGCTTCACTCAGTAGTCAGGCTAGAGGGGTTATTACTCTTATACACAAATCGATACCATTCCAGACAACAAAACTCATCAGAGATCCAAATGGGAGATACATTATAGTACAAGTCAGTATCATGTCACAAAAACTAAACCTTATTAATATATATGTTCCCAATGATGATGACCCGTCCTTTTTTGAAAATCTATTCTTAACTGTGTCTACTCTGGAGGGCCTATACATCATAGGAAGAGATTTTAACTGTACCCTAGACCCAGTTTTAGATAGATCTACTCAAACTGACAGCACCCATTCAAGAACCAGAAATATATTACATAATTATATACAAGACCTTAGATTATATGACATCTGGAGGGTTAGTAATCCTAACAACCGTGAATATTCATGTTACTCTAGCTCATATAAAACTCACTTACAAATTGATTATTTTTTAATATCTATAGAGTTACAACCTCAGGTTAAAAAATGCTGGTATAATAGCATTGTAATTAGTGATCATGCAGCAGTGTCTATGGAAGTCCTTTTGGGAAAGATTGGGTATTGTCCAAAAAGATGGAGACTACAATCATTTTTGTTGAAGGATCCAGACTTTGTCAAATTTATGGAAAATTCTATACACATGTATTTTGAATTAAATAGGGATGAAACTACAGCTAGTGTTAGATGGGAAGCTTTCAAGGTCTACATAAGAGGAGAAATTATAAGCTACTCTAGTAACAAAAATAAACAATACAGACAAGAAATACAGTCATTAGAAAAACAAATTAAAACTAGACTGCATTTCCGGCGGGAACTGCGAAAGTGTGCTTGCCCTGGTCCGTTCACCAACGTGAGCAGACAGTGACATACGCTATGCTGAACCTGGCTTGATCCAAGCATTCTAACAGTGCCTTTCAGTGTTGGAGCAGTGGCAATACCTCAAAAGCTCTATTCAACTATTGCCTTGCGGGGTGAATGCGGTTCGTTGGCTTTTACCTGTGGCCTGCCTTCGAATTTAGCTTCTATGACTAAAATCAAATCAATAAAATAAAACAACAGCAGTGATTGGCTGCAAAAATAAATAATGTCACGCGTCTTGCACCTCTCAAACTGGGCTATCAGGTAACCTAGAGAAAATTTTGAAATTATGAAATATGACTAAGGCATTAAAATGCTGCTTGTTTGTCAGGATACTTTTTCACTGATTTATTTTAGAAATATGAGCTATGAGTGTGAATGTTATATATTCCATCCCCTAATTCTGTTTTACTGGTTTATTTGACAAATAATCTATATGGATTTGCTCTATAAAGACCTTATGTCTGTTTGGGATTGTTTTGAGAGCCTATTGATGTATCTCAGAATAAAGGAATGTCCACAACATTAGTGATGGGTTTTTTTATTTTTGTGTGTGAATGTATTTTACTTAACTCATTGAATATAGCTGGATACTCATGAACGCATGTCTCTAATAGCCACAATAGGAGTAATTTTAGCAACACCGTATTTTGTGTGGCCCATAACGACCCAGTGGATCATGAAAATACATGTGCCAAAATTCACATTCCTTGCTTCAGTATAGGTTTAAGGTCTGGGGCAGGGATTTGACTTTCTGTGACTTCTTCATTGAGGACTTGCTTAGCAGCACTGTCCGCTTTCTCATTTCCCCTCAGACCAACATGGCCTGGGACCCAGCAAAAAACTACACTGAAGTTCTGGTTCTTTAGACGTTGTAGTTGATCAAGCTCAGCTTTGGTTGTACTTTTTGCGTGACATTAAAGCCTACTGGAAAGATTTTTAATTGCAATTTAAT
The DNA here is from genome assembly GCF_046254945.1 of Alosa pseudoharengus. Classification (NCBI taxonomy): domain Eukaryota; kingdom Metazoa; phylum Chordata; class Actinopteri; order Clupeiformes; family Clupeidae; genus Alosa; species Alosa pseudoharengus. Next base: position 11,035,104 of record NW_027468718.1, on the reverse strand, counting down.
TGAATGCAATTTACTTTTACGATTAAATAAAATTAATTTATCCCTCTCACCCATAGTTTTCTATTTATTTACAAATGTACATAGGCCTACTGTAATTACATTTATACATAGTTATTCTACTGATCTTCATACTATTCATCCTGCACATAGACTTATTCTTACTACTCTTAAGTTGTTGTTTCTCCACTACAATGACACTGTTTCCACACTGCACATAGCTGTATGTTATGTACATTTCTGTTATATATTTGTCAAATTGAATATCCATAATTATTCTGTTTTATTATATTCTGTTAATACACTGCCTAAATCTATATTATTATTTCTACTATTATACTGTTACTGCTACATCTACATGCATTATTCTACTTATTGTATGAGATAACTGCTAATACACTGCACATATTTATATTTAATTCATATTACTCTAAACCACCTTCTGTAAATCAACTGTATACTACTGTCTACATTGCACTATATTTCTTGACCTGTCTCTGTATATTTCATCACCTTTCTATACTTTGCATCACATTGCATGCATACTGTAGCTACATGAATCACAGCTAAGATCCTTGGTTGCTATGAAGGCCAGTCGTTCTAAATGGATGGTTGCTATGGCCAAAGGCCACAGTTATCTCTGCCGTTGTCAAGCGGGCATATCCTAACTTTATCTTATTTTAAACATCTCTATTTTACTTAGCCTACTTCCATACAGTGAGTCCCATTAAGAAGTGGCCACTTCATTCGTGCTTACCGTGATTCATACAGCAGCATTATTAAATTAATCTGTCACCATATGCCTATGCCAACGTTTGCAAAGAGGAGAATCTTTTAATTTGATTCACAATGAAACGTTACATTTAATGTACATGTAAACAATGAGTAGGCTAGTTTTGGTTGTTGTTGGTGGTGTTACTGCATCCCTTAGTTATTATGCCTACAATGCAAAATTGTTCCCTCGTGATTGTTAGACGCATTTCAAAACATCGCGACGTGAAATGCCACCACAAAACATTGTTTGTGAATCGGTCTTATTAGGAGTCCTCGCTTAAGCTGTCACAGACTCAGGCGCTACTTAGGGCTAAAATGCTTCCTGAATTACTCTTAGTAAAAAAAAATAGGAGTCCTAAAGTTACGAGTGACGAAGTTACGAGTACAAGCATATCAAGCAACATAAATCTCATAACGTTAACGTTACAGCAACATCTCCTCCCTGACATAGCTAGCTAGCTTCTAGCCACACAAGAAATGAATGATTTTAAATCTCCGCTTAGCATTCTAATAACAGAAGGGGCACATTTATGTTGACCACTACAACATGACTCATTATGTCTGTAACTCTTACTTTCATAAATGAAGCACGCCATCCAGCACATACACATGGAAACCGATATTTTAGGTACTTGGCCACGAACTCAAAACGTGTCTCCCTGAAGCTCTTCTAGAATCTTTGCTCTGAAGGCTGCGTTGCTATGGCAACATCAAATAAACGGAGAGTCTTTTCAAGGTATTTTCTGCTTGTACTGTCGTCAAATCCATGCTTTGAGGAAAAAATTCTTTTTATCATAGTTCCCTCTTCAATGAGCGATTACCAGCTCGTTTTTGTAACAGAGATAGCTGTTTATTGTCCCTAGGTTTACAGAAACACCTATTCATATTAATACGTATGGAAATCAAGTTAACGCTGCCGACCACTGTTTGTCTATTACATGGCCCAGAATGCCTTGCATGTCTTTACAACAAAACAACACAGTAAAACCTAAATGCCCGTAAACATATGCATTTGCATACTTGTAACATTTTTAATAATACTCTCCCATCATGATATGTAACAATAATGAAAAATGTAATTTGAATACCGTCAATGTGAAAACAACTCTATTATGTAAGCTATATATAGCTACCGTTCTCCTTGCTATTTCAGTTCGTAAGTCCATACTATCCCATGGCAGAGCAAGGATTTCATGATTGGGCAAGGTTGCCTGGTGACATTGTGGATACCCAGAGGCATTGATTGAGCATACTCGGAAGGCGTTGTGATAGAAGGTGAATGGTGGAAAGGTGAATGGGGAGAGTTACCAAATACCTGTGGGTGGTTTGCCAAATGATGGAAACTTTTGGAATATTTTTTTTTTTTTTTTAGCTTATGCACCCTCACACTGGAGTCCCCAGTTCATATACAAAATTTGGTATCGATATGTGACAGTGTTCCTGAGATATGGACGACTTCCTGTTTCGGAGCTTCGCCGCCGATTTCGTTTGGCTGTGACGGGCAAACGCTTTCGAAAATCAAAAATCCTTCTAGTAACTTTTGTGAGGCTTGGTCCAATGATGATGTATGTCAAGTTTCGTGGCGTTCGGACCAAATTTGTGACCTGTGAAAATTTAGTTTCGCTTTCTATTCAATCCAATATGGCGGACGAATGACACGCCCACTTGACGTCATCTTCTCGAGCAAGTTACACCGGTACTGCCCGGACGTTTTAAAGTTGGAACGGTGTCTCTGTCTCAAAGGGCCTAGGCACAGGAGCTGGAAAAACATTAGGGAGACGGGAATAATAATAACTAGACTGCATTTCCGGCGGGAACTGCAAAAGTGTGCTTGCCCTGGTCCGGTCATCAACATGAGCAGACAGTGGCATACGCTATGCTGAACCTGGCTTGATCCAAGCATTCTAACAGTGCTTTTCAGTGTTGGAGCAGTGACAATACCGCAAAAGCTCTAGGAGAGGGCTATTCAACTATTGACTTGCGGGGTGAATGCGGCTCGTTGGATTTTACCTGTGGCCTGCCTTTGAATTTAGCTTCTATGACTAAGATCAAATCAATAAAATAAAACAACAGCAGTGATTGGCTACAAAAATAAACTAGACTGCATTTCCGGCGGGAACTGCGAAAGTGTGCTTGCCCTGGTCCGGTCACCAACGTGAGCAGACAGTGACATAGCTATGCTGAACCTGGCTTGATCCAAGCATTCTAACAGTGCCTTTCAGTGTTGGAGCAGTGGCAATACCTCAAAAGCTCTATTCAACTATTGCCTTGAATGCGGTTCGTTGGCTTTTACCTGTGGCCTGCCTTCGAATTTAGCTTCTATGACTAAAATCAAATCAATAAAATAAAACAACAGCAGTGATTGGCTGCAAAAATAAATAATGTCACGCGTCTTGCACCTCTCAAACTGGGCTATCAGGTAACCTAGAGAAAATTTTGAAATTATGAAATATGACTAAGGCATTAAAATGCTGCTTGTTTGTCAGGATACTTTTTCACTGATTTATTTTAGAAATATGAGCTATGAGTGTGAATGTTATATATTCCATCCCCTAATTCTGTTTTACTGGTTTATTTGACAAATAATCTATATGGATTTGCTCTATAAAGACCTTATGTCTGTTTGGGATTGTTTTGAGAGCCTATTGATGTATCTCAGAATAAAGTAATGTCCACAACATTAGTGATGTTTTTTTTTTGTGTGTGAATGTATTTTACTTAACTCATTGAATGTAGCTGAATACTCATGAACGCATGTCTCTAATAGCCACAATAGGAGTAATTTTAGCAACACCGTATTTTGTGTGGCCCATAACGACCCAGTGGATCATGAAAACGTGCCAAAATTCCCATTCCTTGCTTGATGTTGGTACATTAATCCCATTCAGATTGCCACTTATCTGTGATGTAAGAGTTCAGTATAGGTTTAAGGTCTGGGGCACGGATTTGACATCTGTGACTTCTTCATTGAGGACTTGCTTAGCAGCACTGTCCGCTTTCTCATTTCCCCTCAGACCAACATGGCCTGGGACCCAGCAAAAAACTACACTGAAGTTCTGGTTTTTTAGACGTTGTAGTTGATCAAGCTCAGCTTTGGTTGTACTTTTTGCGTGACATTAAAGCCTACTGGAAAGATTTTTAATTGCAATTTAATTGAATGCAATTTACTTTTACGATTAAATAAAATTAATTTATCCCTCTCACCCATAGTTTTCTATTTATTTACAAATGTACATAGGCCTACTGTAATTACATTTATACATAGTTATTCTACTGATCTTCATACTATTCATCCTGCACATAGACTTATTCTTACTACTCTTAAGTTGTTGTTTCTGCACTACAATGACACTGTTTCCACACTGCACATAGCTGTATGTTATGTACATTTCTGTTATATATTTGTCAAATTGAATATCCATAATTATTCTGTTTTATTATATTCTGTTAATACACTGCCTATATCTATATTATTATTTCTACTATTATACTGTTACTGCTACATCTACATGCATTATTCTACTTATTGCATGAGATAACTGCTAATACACTGCACATATTTATATTTAATTCATATTACTCTAAACCACCTTCTGTAAATCAACTGTATACTACTGTCTACATTGCACTATATTTCTTGACCTGTCTCTGTATATTTCATCACCTTTCTATACTTTGCATCACATTGCATGCATACTGTAGCTACATGAATCACAGCTAAGATCCTTGGTTGCTATGAAGGCCAGTCGTTCTAAATGGATGGTTGCTATGGCCAAAGGCCACAGTTATCTCTGCCGTTGTCAAGCGGGCATATCCTAACTTTATCTTATTTTAAACATCTCTATTTTACTTAGCCTACTTCCATACAGTGAGTCCCATTAAGAAGTGGCCACTTCATTCGTGCTTACCGTGATTCATACAGCAGCATTATTAAATTAATCTGTCACCATATGCCTATGCCAACGTTTGCAAAGAGGAGAATCTTTTAATTTGATTCACAATGAAACGTTACATTTAATGTACATGTAAACAATGAGTAGGCTAGTTTTGGTTGTTGTTGGTGGTGTTACTGCATCCCTTAGTTATTATGCCTACAATGCAAAATTGTTCCCTCGTGATTGTTAGACGCATTTCAAAACATCGCGACGTGAAATGCCACCACAAAACATTGTTTGTGAATCGGTCTTATTAGGAGTCCTCGCTTAAGCTGTCACAGACTCAGGCGCTACTTAGGGCTAAAATGCTTCCTGAATTACTCTTAGTAAAAAAAAATAGGAGTCCTAAAGTTACGAGTGACGAAGTTACGAGTACAAGCATATCAAGCAACATAAATCTCATAACGTTAACGTTACAGCAACATCTCCTCCCTGACATAGCTAGCTAGCTTCTAGCCACACAAGAAATGAATGATTTTAAATCTCCGCTTAGCATTCTAATAACAGAAGGGGCACATTTATGTTGACCACTACAACATGACTCATTATGTCTGTAACTCTATAAAACACTTACTTTCATAAAGGAAGCACGCCATCCAGCACATACACATGGAAACCGATATTTTAGGTACTTGGCCACGAACTCAAAACGTGTCTCCCTGAAGCTCTTCTAGAATCTTTGCTCTGAAGGCTGCGTTGCTATGGCAACATCAAATAAACGGAGAGTCTTTTCAAGGTATTTCCTGCTTGTACTGTCGTCAAATCCATGCTTTGAGGAAAAAATTCTTTTTATCATAGTTCCCTCTTCAATGAGCGATTACCAGCTCGTTTTTGTAACAGAGATAGCTGTTTATTGTCCCTAGGTTTACAGAAACACCTATTCATATTAATACGTATGGAAATCAAGTTAACGCTGCCGACCACTGTTTGTCTATTACATGGCCCAGAATGCCTTGCATGTCTTTACAACAAAACAACACAGTAAAACCTAAATGCCCGTAAACATATGCATTTGCATACTTGTAACATTTTTAATAATACTCTCCCATCATGATATGTAACAATAATGAAAAATTTAATTTGAATACCGTCAATGTGAAAACAACTCTATTATGTAAGCTATATATAGCTACCGTTCTCCTTGCTATTTCAGTTCGTAAGTCCATACTATCCCATGGCAGAGCAAGGATTTCATGGTTGGGCAAGGTTGCCCGGAGACATTGTGGATACCCAGAGGCATTGGTTGAGCATACTCGGAAGGCGTTGTGATAGAAGGTGAATGGTGTAAAGGTGAATGGGGAGAGTTACCAAATACCTGTGGGTGGTTTGCCAAATGATGTAAACTTTTGGAATATTTCTTTTTTTTTTTTAGCTTATGCACCCTCACACTGGAGTCCCCAGTTCATATACAAAATTTGGTATCGATATGTGACAGTGTTCCTGTGATATGGACGACTTCCTGTTTCGGAGCTTCGCCGCCGATTTCGTTTGGCTGTGACGGGCAAACGCTTTCGAAAATCAAAAATCCTTCTAGTAACTTTTGTGAGGCTTGGTCCAATGATGATGTACGTCAAGTTTCGTGGCGTTCGGACCAAATTTGTGACCTGTGAAAATTTAGTTTCGCTTTCTATTCAATCCAATATGGCGGACGAACGACACGCCCACTTGACGTCATCTTCTCGAGCAAGTTACACCGGTACTGCCCGGACGTTTTAAAGTTGGAACGGTGTCTCTGTCTCAAAGGGCCTAGGCACAGGGAGAAAAAATTTAAGGGAGACGGGAATAATAATAATAATAATAAGAAAACTTAAGAAGAACAATAAGTGTGCTGCTTTGCAAGCACACTTAATAATGTCACGTGTCTTGCACCTCTCAAACTGGGCTATCAGGTAACCTAGAAGAATTGAAATGATGAAATATGACTAAGGAATTCAAATGCTGCTTGTTTGTCAGGATACTTTTTCACTGATTTATTTTAAAAATATGAGCTATGAGTGTGAATGTTATATATTCCATCCCCTAATTCTGTTTTACTGGTTTATTTGACAAATAATCTATATGGATTTGCTCTATAAAGACCTTATGTCTGTTTAGGATTGTTTTTCTGAGCCTATTGATGTATCTCAGAATAAAGTAATGTCCACAACATTAGTGATGTTTTTTTTTTGTGTGTGAATGTATTTTACTTAACTCATTAAATGTAGCTGAATACTCATGAACGCATGTCTCTAATGGCCACAATAGGAGTAATTTTAGCAACACCGTATTTTGTGTGGCCCATAACGACCCAGTGGATCATGAAAACGTGCCAAAATTCCCATTCCTTGCTTGATGTTGGTACATTAATCCCATTCAGATTGCCACTTATCTGTGATGTAAGAGTTCAGTATAGGTTTAAGGTCTGGGGCACGGATTTGACATCTGTGACTTCTTCATTGAGGACTTGCTTAGCAGCACTGTCCGCTTTCTCATTTCCCCTCAGACCAACATGGCCTGGGACCCAGCAAAAAACTACACTGAAGTTCTGGTTCTTTAGACATTGTAGTTGATCAAGCTCAGCTTTGGTTGTACTTTTTGCGTGACATTAAAGCCTACTGGAAAGATTTTTAATTGCAATTTAATTGAATGCAATTTACTTTTACGATTAAATAAAATGAATTTATCCCTCTCACCCATAGTTTTCTATTTATTTACAAATGTACATAGGCCTACTGTAATTACATTTATACATAGTTATTCTACTGATCTTCATACTATTCATCCTGCACATAGACTTATTCTTACTACTCTTAAGTTGTTGTTTCTGCACTACAATGACACTGTTTCCACACTGCACATAGTATGTTATGTACATTTCTGTTATATATTTGTCAAATTGAATATCCATAATTATTCTGTTTTATTATATTATGTTAATACACTGCCTATATCTATATTATTATTTCTACTATTATACTGTTACTGCTACATCTACATGCATTATTCTACTTATTGTATGAGATAACTGCTAATACACTGCACATATTTATATTTAATTCATATTACTCTAAACCACCTTCTGTAAATCAACTGTATACTACTGTCTACATTGCACTATATTTCTTGACCTGTCTCTGTATATTTCATCACCTTTCTATACTTTGCATCACATTGCATGCATACTGTAGCTACATGAATCACAGCTAAGATCCTTGGTTGCTATGAAGGCCAGTCGTTCTAAATGGATGGTTGCTATGGCCAAAGGCCACAGTTATCTCTGCCGTTGTCAAGCGGGCATATCCTAACTTTATCTTATTTTAAACATCTCTATTTTACTTAGCCTACTTCCATACAGTGAGTCCCATTAAGAAGTGGCCACTTCATTCGTGCTTACCTTGATTCATACAGCAGCATTATTCAATTAATCTGTCACCATATGCCTATGCCAACGTTTACAAAGAAGAGAATATTTTAATTTGATTCACAATGAAACGTTACATTTAATGTACATGTAAACAATGAGTAGGCTAGTTTTGGTTGTTGTTGGTGGTGTTACTGCATCCCTTAGTTATTATGCCTACAATGCAAAATTGTTCCCTCGTGATTGTTAGACGCATTTCAAAACATCGCGACGTGAAATGTCACCACAAAACATTGTTTGTGAATCGGTCTTATTAGGAGTCCTCGTTTAAGCCGTCACAGACTCAGGCGCTACTTAGGGCTAAAATGCTTCCTGAATTACTCTTAGTAAAAAAAAATAGGAGTCCTAAAGTTACGAGTGACGAAGTTACGAGTACAAGCATATCAAGCAACATAAATCTCATAACGTTAACGTTACAGCAACATCTCCTCCCTGACATAGCTAGCTAGCTTCTAGCCACACAAGAAATGAATGATTTTAAATCTCCGCTTAGCATTCTAATAACAGAAGGGGCACATTTATGTTGACCACTACAACATGACTCATTATGTCTGTAACTCTATAAAACACTTACTTTCATAAATGAAGCACGCCATCCAGCACATACACATGGAAACCGATATTTTAGGTACTTGGCCAATGGCCACGAACTCAAAACGTGTCTCCCTGAAGCTCTTCTAGAATCTTTGCTCTGAAGGCTGCGTTGCTATGGCAACATCAAATAAACGGAGAGTCTTTTCAAGGTATTTCCTGCTTGTACTGTCGTCAAATCCATGCTTTGAGGAAAAAATTCTTTTTATCATAGTTCCCTCTTCAATGAGCGATTACCAGCTCGTTTTTGTAACAGAGATAGCTGTTTATTGTCCCTAGGTTTACAGAAACACCTATTCATATTAATACGTATGGAAATCAAGTTAACGCTGCCGACCACTGTTTGTCTATTAGCATCTACATGGCCCAGAATGCCTTGCATGTCTTTACAACAAAACAACACAGTAAAACCTAAATGCCCGTAAACATATGCATTTGCATACTTGTAACATTTTTAATAATACTCTCCCATCATGATATGTAACAATAATGAAAAATTTAATTTGAATACCGTCAATGTGAAAACAACTCTATTATGTAAGCTATATATAGCTACCGTTCTCCTTGCTATTTCAGTTCGTAAGTCCATACTATCCCATGGCAGAGCAAGGATTTCATGATTGGGCAAGGTTGCCTAGAGACATTGTGGATACCCAGAGGCATTAGTTGAGCATACTTGGAAGGTGTTGTGATAGAAGGTGAGTGGTGTAAAGGTGAATGGGGAGAGTTACCAAATACCTGTGGGTGGTTTGCCAAATGATGGAAACTTTTGGAATATTTCTTTTTTTTTTTTAGCTTATGCACCCTCACACTGGAGTCCCCAGTTCATATACAAAATTTGGTATCGATATGTGACAGTGTTCCTGTGATATGGACGACTTCCTGTTTCGGAGCTTCGCCGCCGATTTCGTTTGGCTGTGACGGGCAAACGCTTTCGAAAATCAAAAATCCTTCTAGTAACTTTTGTGAGGCTTGGTCCAATGATGATGTACGTCAAGTTTCGTGGCGTTCGGACCAAATTTGTGACCTGTGAAAATTTAGTTTCGCTTTCTATTCAATCCAATATGGCGGACGAACGACACGCCCACTTGACGTCATCTTCTCGAGCAAGTTACACCGGTACTGCCCGGACGTTTTAAAGTTGGAACGGTGTCTCTGTCTCAAAGGGCCTAGGCACAGGGAGAAAAAATTTAAGGGAGACGGGAATAATAATAATAATAATAAGAAAACTTAAGAAGAACAATAAGTGTGCTGCTTTGCAAGCACACTTAATAATGTCACGTGTCTTGCACCTCTCAAACTGGGCTATCAGGTAACCTAGAAGAATTGAAATGATGAAATATGACTAAGGAATTCAAATGCTGCTTGTTTGTCAGGATACTTTTTCACTGATTTATTTTAAAAATATGAGCTATGAGTGTGAATGTTATATATTCCATCCCCTAATTCTGTTTTACTGGTTTATTTGACAAATAATCTATATGGATTTGCTCTATAAAGACCTTATGTCTGTTTAGGATTGTTTTTCTGAGCCTATTGATGTATCTCAGAATAAAGTAATGTCCACAACATTAGTGATGTTTTTTTTTTGTGTGTGAATGTATTTTACTTAACTCATTAAATGTAGCTGAATACTCATGAACGCATGTCTCTAATGGCCACAATAGGAGTAATTTTAGCAACACCGTATTTTGTGTGGCCCATAACGACCCAGTGGATCATGAAAACGTGCCAAAATTCCCATTCCTTGCTTGATGTTGGTACATTAATCCCATTCAGATTGCCACTTATCTGTGATGTAAGAGTTCAGTATAGGTTTAAGGTCTGGGGCACGGATTTGACATCTGTGACTTCTTCATTGAGGACTTGCTTAGCAGCACTGTCCGCTTTCTCATTTCCCCTCAGACCAACATGGCCTGGGACCCAGCAAAAAACTACACTGAAGTTCTGGTTCTTTAGACATTGTAGTTGATCAAGCTCAGCTTTGGTTGTACTTTTTGCGTGACATTAAAGCCTACTGGAAAGATTTTTAATTGCAATTTAATTGAATGCAATTTACTTTTACGATTAAATAAAATGAATTTATCCCTCTCACCCATAGTTTTCTATTTATTTACAAATGTACATAGGCCTACTGTAATTACATTTATACATAGTTATTCTACTGATCTTCATACTATTCATCCTGCACATAGACTTATTCTTACTACTCTTAAGTTGTTGTTTCTGCACTACAATGACACTGTTTCCACACTGCACATAGTATGTTATGTACATTTCTGTTATATATTTGTCAAATTGAATATCCATAATTATTCTGTTTTATTATATTATGTTAATACACTGCCTATATCTATATTATTATTTCTACTATTATACTGTTACTGCTACATCTACATGCATTATTCTACTTATTGTATGAGATAACTGCTAATACACTGCACATATTTATATTTAATTCATATTACTCTAAACCACCTTCTGTAAATCAACTGTATACTACTGTCTACATTGCACTATATTTCTTGACCTGTCTCTGTATATTTCATCACCTTTCTATACTTTGCATCACATTGCATGCATACTGTAGCTACATGAATCACAGCTAAGATCCTTGGTTGCTATGAAGGCCAGTCGTTCTAAATGGATGGTTGCTATGGCCAAAGGCCACAGTTATCTCTGCCGTTGTCAAGCGGGCATATCCTAACTTTATCTTATTTTAAACATCTCTATTTTACTTAGCCTACTTCCATACAGTGAGTCCCATTAAGAAGTGGCCACTTCATTCGTGCTTACCTTGATTCATACAGCAGCATTATTCAATTAATCTGTCACCATATGCCTATGCCAACGTTTACAAAGAAGAGAATATTTTAATTTGATTCACAATGAAACGTTACATTTAATGTACATGTAAACAATGAGTAGGCTAGTTTTGGTTGTTGTTGGTGGTGTTACTGCATCCCTTAGTTATTATGCCTACAATGCAAAATTGTTCCCTCGTGATTGTTAGACGCATTTCAAAACATCGCGACGTGAAATGTCACCACAAAACATTGTTTGTGAATCGGTCTTATTAGGAGTCCTCGTTTAAGCCGTCACAGACTCAGGCGCTACTTAGGGCTAAAATGCTTCCTGAATTACTCTTAGTAAAAAAAAATAGGAGTCCTAAAGTTACGAGTGACGAAGTTACGAGTACAAGCATATCAAGCAACATAAATCTCATAACGTTAACGTTACAGCAACATCTCCTCCCTGACATAGCTAGCTAGCTTCTAGCCACACAAGAAATGAATGATTTTAAATCTCCGCTTAGCATTCTAATAACAGAAGGGGCACATTTATGTTGACCACTACAACATGACTCATTATGTCTGTAACTCTATAAAACACTTACTTTCATAAATGAAGCACGCCATCCAGCACATACACATGGAAACCGATATTTTAGGTACTTGGCCAATGGCCACGAACTCAAAACGTGTCTCCCTGAAGCTCTTCTAGAATCTTTGCTCTGAAGGCTGCGTTGCTATGGCAACATCAAATAAACGGAGAGTCTTTTCAAGGTATTTCCTGCTTGTACTGTCGTCAAATCCATGCTTTGAGGAAAAAATTCTTTTTATCATAGTTCCCTCTTCAATGAGCGATTACCAGCTCGTTTTTGTAACAGAGATAGCTGTTTATTGTCCCTAGGTTTACAGAAACACCTATTCATATTAATACGTATGGAAATCAAGTTAACGCTGCCGACCACTGTTTGTCTATTAGCATCTACATGGCCCAGAATGCCTTGCATGTCTTTACAACAAAACAACACAGTAAAACCTAAATGCCCGTAAACATATGCATTTGCATACTTGTAACATTTTTAATAATACTCTCCCATCATGATATGTAACAATAATGAAAAATTTAATTTGAATACCGTCAATGTGAAAACAACTCTATTATGTAAGCTATATATAGCTACCGTTCTCCTTGCTATTTCAGTTCGTAAGTCCATACTATCCCATGGCAGAGCAAGGATTTCATGATTGGGCAAGGTTGCCTAGAGACATTGTGGATACCCAGAGGCATTAGTTGAGCATACTTGGAAGGTGTTGTGATAGAAGGTGAGTGGTGTAAAGGTGAATGGGGAGAGTTACCAAATACCTGTGGGTGGTTTGCCAAATGATGGAAACTTTTGGAATATTTCTTTTTTTTTTTTAGCTTATGCACCCTCACACTGGAGTCCCCAGTTCATATACAAAATTTGGTATCGATATGTGACAGTGTTCCTGTGATATGGACGACTTCCTGTTTCGGAGCTTCGCCGCCGATTTCGTTTGGCTGTGACGGGCAAACGCTTTCGAAAATCAAAAATCCTTCTAGTAACTTTTGTGAGGCTTGGTCCAATGATGATGTACGTCAAGTTTCGTGGCGTTCGGACCAAATTTGTGACCTGTGAAAATTTAGTTTCGCTTTCTATTCAATCCAATATGGCGGACGAACGACACGCCCACTTGACGTCATCTTCTCGAGCAAGTTACACCGGTACTGCCCGGACGTTTTAAAGTTGGAACGGTGTCTCTGTCTCAAAGGGCCTAGGCACAGGGAGAAAAAAATTAAGGGAGACGGGAATAATAATAATAAATATAACCGCAAGCGGTGATTTACGGGGTCCGAGCAAAACGAACATGATAGCATAGCTTTTTAGTTTTACATATGCTTTGATTGTTTGGGCACAATTGTTCAAAAGAAACGTGATCGGATTTCGGTTATCGGATTTCAGCTATCGGATTGGATCAAATCTTGAAAATGGGTTGTTCAAAGGGAAACAAGGATCCTGAAATTGGATTAGATCACATAATCTATTCTTGGTTTTGATCTGGATAAAACCTTCACTTTGTGTCGTTCAAAATTTTTGAGTTGGATTGGAATAAATTTGATGCATAAAATTAGGATTACCCTGTGCTGTAACATTATAGTGTGCTAACCTCCACAACCCAACAGTATTCTAACAATACTTGATTCTACAGGACTATTTATTTGTTGTGGATAAACACAAACAACTTGAGAAACATTGCCAAAGTGCGGCCCTTTTTAACTCAACAAGATGCAGAAAAACTAATTCACGCCTTTATCACTAGCAGGTTAGACTACTGCAATGCACTTTTCACTGGTCTTCCCAAAAAACATCTAAAGAAATTGGCACTCATACAGAACTCTGCGGCTAGACTTTTAACTAAGACTAAGAAGAGAGAACACATCACCCCTGTGTTGGCTGAACTGCACTGGCTCCCTATTTCCTATAGAATTGATTTTAAGGTTATGTTAATTACTTACAAAGCTCTGAATGGCACAGCACCTTCATATATCTCTGAGCTTTTAATATCTTATCAACCACAAAGGAAACTTAGATCATCCAATTCTAATCTTTTAATCGTACCCAAAGTGCTCCACAAACAAAGTGGAGAAGCTGCTTTTATCCATTATGCCCCCAAACTATGGAACACCCTGCCTCTGTACATCAAGCAGGCGAGTTCAGTAAATATTTTTAAAAAAGATCTGAAAACATACCTGTACAGGAAAGCTTTTAGTTAACTCGTCTTATCCTGTAGACTACTTTTTCAGATTATTCTACATCTGCTGCTATTGGAGGGCGCAGCCAGCCAGAAGCAGATGGGCTCCCCCTATTAAGTCAGGTTCTGCTCAAGGTTTCTTCCTGGAATATGGGAGTTTTTCCTTGCCACAGTTGCCATATGGCGTGCTTGTGGGGGGTAAGAGGGTTAAGGCTGCCAGTCTTATGACATGTCATTTTCTATATTTTTGATATGTTGCTGAGTGGATCATAAACGGCCCCAGCAATGAAGAAATGTGATTGATAATGACTGACTGACTATTATTTTGTTACATGCTTCAAATGTAAAGCACTTTGAGCTGCATTCTGTGTATGAAAGGTGCTATACAAATAAAGCTTATTATTATTATTATTATTATTAAGATGAAGGGTTTGATAATGGAAGGCAGTGTTTCCCACAGAATTGAATTGTATTTGTGGTGGTGGGTTCTGTGTCGGAGTCAATAAGATAAACAGCGTATAATTATACAGTTATACTTGCCTTGCACTACAAGTCCATATTGACAAGTAGCTGTAATGCTGTAATGTTATAGTGTGCTAACCTCCACAACCCAACAGCATTCTATTCTAGTATGCTAACCTCCACAACCCAACAGTATTTTAACACTAATGCTTCAGGTGGGATTTGAACTCTCAACATAAGGATGACCAGTACAAGGCATTATCCCACTAAGCCACTGTCAATCCTACATCTTTGCCAGTCACATTCACATGGTGAAAATGTGTATTGGTAAACACACAAGAAAAACTCCAAGTATACATTTGACAATAAAATGAAGGGCTTTCCTGAAAGAGAACACCTGAAAACGTTTGGAAATTCTGGGACAATTAGACATTTGTAGAGAAGAACAGTAATGGATGAAATATAAATATGATAGACTTAATGATGAAGGAAAAATAGTAAAAAAGAAGTTCCCCTATATGTCTTCGAGTGTGTCGGCATTCTGATTCTTGGCAACTAATGAGTGTGAATGTTGATTGCCTGATGTCATTCAGGTGCTGTTCAATGGTGTGACTCTTCAATAACCAATAGCATGTGCATCTTGAGCCTAAAGCTCTAGCAGGATTTGAACTCTCAACCTAACAAACACCAGCACTAGGCATTATCCCTCTGAGCCACTAACAATCCGACATAATAGGCAGTCACATTCACATGGTGAAAATGTGTGTTGGTAAACACACAAGAAAAACTCCAAGTATACATTTGACAATAAAATGAAGGGCTTTCCTGAAAGAGTACACCTGAAAACTTTTGGATATTCTGGGGCAATTAGACATTTATAGAGAACAGTAGTAATGGATGAAATATAAATATGATAGACTTAATGATGAAGGAAAAATAGTAAACAAAGAAGTTCCCCTATATGTCAGAGTGTGTCGGCATTCTGATTCTTGGCAACTAATGAGTGTGAATGTTAATTGCCTGATGTCATTCAGGTGCTGTTCAATGGTGTGAATCTTCAATAACCAATAGTATTCGAGCTAGAGCCTAAAGCACTACCGGGGATTCGAACCCTCAACCTAACAAACACCAGCACTAGGCATTATCCCACTGAGCCACTGACAATCCTACATATTGGGTAGTCACATTCACATGGTGAAAATGTGTGTTGGTAAACACACAAGAAAAACTCCAAGTATATATTTGACAATAAAATGAAGGGCTTTCCTGAAAAAGTACACCTGAAAACTTTTGGATATTCTGGGGCAATTAGACATTTATAGAGAAGAAAAGTAATGGATGAAATATAAATATGATAGACTTAATGATGAAGGAAAAATAGTAAACAAAGAAGTTCCCCTATATGTCATAGAGTGTGTCGGCATTCTGATTCTTGGCAACTAATGAGTGTGAATGTTAATTGTCTGATGTCATTCAGGTGCTGTTCAATAGTGTGAATCTTCAATAACCAATAGCATGTGCATCTTGAGCCTAAAGCTCCAGCAGGATTTGAACTCTCAACCTAACAAACACCAGCACTAGGCATTATCCCACTCTGCCACTGACAATCATACACATTCAGCAGTCACATTCAAATGGTGAAAATGTGTGTTGGTAAACACACAAGAAAAACTCCAAGTATACATTTGACAATAAAATGAAGGGCTTTCCTGAAAGAGTACACCTGAAAACTTTTGGATATTCTGGGGCAATTAGACATTTATAGAGAAGAACAGTAATGGATGAAATATAAATATGATAGACTTAATGATGAAGGAAAAATAGTAAACAAAGAAGTTCCCCCATATGTCATAGAGTGTGTCGGCATTCTGATTCTTGGCAACTAATGAGTGTGAATGTTAATTGTCTGATGTCATTCAGGTGCTGTTCAATAGTGTGAATCTTCAATAACCAATAGCATGTGCATCTTGAGCCTAAAGCTCTAGCAGGATTCGAACTCTCAACCTAACAAACACCGGCACTAGGCATTATCCCACTCAGCCACTGACAATCATACACATTGAGCAGTCACATTCAAATGGTGAAAATGTGTGTTGGCAAACACACAACATCAAGAAAATTCCTAGCATACATTTGACAATAGAATTAAGGGCTTTATAAAAAAGAGTACATATCTGAAAATGTGCACTGTTAATGGTATCCACCTAATGATGGTTGTATGGTTGTTATCCAAGAAAAAAAAATTACTCATATAGGAATATAGGTGATATAGGAGAAATGGGCTGAGTGGTCGAACTTTATTGGCCTATATCTCTGAAATGGAACAACGTATCCAAATTATTGTGATAACTTTTGTGAGGCTTTGTCTAAACATTGTCTGTGAGAATTTTGGTGAAGATTTGATAATTTTTGAAGCCTGTGAAACTTTTTATGATGTTTGGCTTTTCTCTGAAATTGTGGCAAAAGTAAACATTTTTAGAGCATAAGACCAGGGTGAAAAAGATGCATCTGAATGTAGAGATTAATATGATGAAAGAATTTTGAGTCTAGGTGAATCTGGTAAGGAGAAATAAGCGTTTTTGACAAGAGCGCCACCTTTGGGTGCAGTACACCAAATTTGGGTTATGGGTAGTGGGGGGTACTGGTAACAATACTTGAAAATGTCAAGTTTCTAGGACTTACGGTTTATAGGAATATAGGTGATCTAGGAAAAAAGGCCTAAGTGGTCTAACTTTATTGGCCTATATCTCTGAAATGGAACAAAATATCAAAATTCTGAGCGATAACTTTTGTGAGGCTTGGTCTAAACATTGTCTGTGAGAATTTTGGTGAAGATTCGATTATTTTTGAAGAGTGTGAAACTTTTTATAATGTTTGGCTTTTCCATGAAATTGTGGAAAAAGTAAACATTTGTAGACCATAAGACCAGGGCCAAAAGATGCATCTGAGTTTAGAGATTAATATTCTGAAAGAATTTTGAGTCTAGGTTAATCTGGTAAGGAGAAATAAGCATAATTAACTTTTTTTTTCAATAGCGCCACCTTTGGGTGCAGTACCCCAAATTTTGGGTTATGGGTAGAGGGGGGTACTGGTAACCATACCTGAAAATTTCAAGAGTTTTGGAGTTACGGTTTAGGCTGCAGTATGACTTTTACAGAATTTTGGCCAAAAAATGAACGGTACAGAAACAATAGGGTTCCTGCAGCTACGCTGCTCGGACCCCTAATAATAAGAAAACTTAAGAAGAACAATAAGTGTGCTGCTTTGCAAGCACACTTAATAATAAGAAAACTTAAGAAGAACAATAAGTGTGCTGCTTTGCAAGCACACTTAATAAGAACAAATAGAAACACAATGGGTGCCTTCGCAGCTTCGCTGCTTGGCCCCCAATAAGAAATCATAGAAACACAATGGGTGCCTTCGCAGCTTCGCTGCTTGGCCCCCAATAATAAGAAAACTTAAGAAGAACAATAAGTGTGCTGCTTTGCAAGCACACTTAATAAGAAAACTTAAGAAGAACAATAAGTGTGCTGCTTTGCAAGCACACTTAATAATAATAAGAAAACTTAAGAAGAACAATAAGTGTGCTGCTTTGCAAGCACACTTAATAAGAAAACTTAAGAAGAACAATAAGTGTGCTGCTTTGCAAGCACACTTAATAAAACTTAAGAAGAACAATAAGTGTGCTGCTTTGCAGCAAGCACACTTAAAAATAGAGAGTGAATTCTATCATGACAAAGATCCTAAAAAATTACAAAACCTAAATGCCATGAGAGCTAAATATGATAAACTAACAGCTGAAAGAGTGGCTAGGAATTTAATGTGGACTAAATAATCATATTATGATCAAGGGGAAAAAGCTGGCAAATTACTGGCCTGGCGACTTAAGAAAATACAGGCTGACAGAACTATTCATAGTATCAAGACAAAAAACGGCAACTTAACAATTGACCCCACAGAGATAAATGATAACTTTAGAGAATTTTACAAGCTTCTGTACAAATCAGAATATAATGGAAATGAAGAAGCTCAGAACACTTTTCTTGACCAATTACAATTGCAGACACTACACTCTTAAAATGAATGTGTTGTCCCATTCTGGACACAGCGATGTGTTAAAAAACAATGCAAGTTGTGTTATTTTCAACACATATTGTGTGTCGCGGCGAACGCCCCTTCTCGTCGGGGGTCAGGCGGGACTAATTATCACTCACCTGTGTGCACTCAAGTAGAACAAAGATACGCACGTCTCCAATCCAAGCGGGATAGTTTGAACCGTCAAAACGCTAGTGCAGCGTGAGAAAGAAATACGTATTCTCATTGAGCTTTCCTGAAACTGTGCAGGATCGGGTACCAATTCAAAGACTGAACAGACAGCCGGTAAGATTGCGTAAATAATCAGACTTTGTTGCGAGTGACACTTGGTGATTGTTGTACGCTATCAAGGCGTTGCGGTGCAAGCGGAAAGAAACTGTGTTTGCGAGCTGTAGTATCTGTTTGTTGTAAATATTCACGTGGTAGTTTACGGAATGTATTGCGCAGATATTGGTTGGTTAATTCTATTGTAGTTTAATGTATTGTAAGCTCCATTGTATGTAATTGTAAGCTAAATGCAGTGATTTAATCCTGATATGTGTTTTGATACGTGGGATATTGTTGTACTGGATTGGTGGCTTGTAAAGACATGGTTTAAAAGTGTGCATAGTCGTATTTGCTTATAACATCCGTCAAATGGAAACTAAAAATATTTAATTGCCTAAATTGTAGTTCATGGGAGTGAATATGTATTGTAAATATTTATATGGGAGAAAAATTTGCTAAACTCACTGCTTGACTATTCAAACGCTTAGTGATTCATTGTGTTTGGTTACTCTTTTAATTTATTGTGCCTCCCGTAGTTTAGATCGTGATTTAATGTCCGTGATGAATTCAAGCTGAAATAATTCATGTGAAGATCTGTGATTTATATGTACATATGTGTCTAGAGTCAAGTTTGATAATGAATCATTTTTGAGTCCTGTGTGTCTGTTTTACAGAAAATGTGCAAATTGCTAAATGGTTGATGTTTTCTGGTTTAAGGTTTTTCACCTGTAAATATCTGGGCTGCAAAAATTGAAGACAAATAAAAAAGAAAAGGATAAAGATGGAACAGAGGCCTGGTTATTGAGTGAAACCCAGTTTAAAAAGTTCAGTATTGGTACCGCCCTATCAAGTGAGGGTTAAGCACAGCCAAGAAGAGAAAACACTTGACAGTGAAAAACCGCTACGAGCTGGTTGAAGAAACACCTACCAAGCCGAGGCAGAGCTCCTGCGAAACTGAGCCCACCCAGTGCTCCTACTAAGCCCACCCCACCTGACACGCCCGCCTGCAGCTGAGTCCACACGCCCGCCTGCAGCTGAGTCCACACGCCCGCCTGCAGCTGAGTCCACACGCCCGCCTGCAGCTGAGTCCACACGCCCGCCCGCAGCTGAGTCCGAGCCCGCCCGCAACTCCTGTCAAGCCAAGCCAAGCGTGCCAATTTAAAGTTCTTTCCAAAGCCCAAAATGGCTGAGTCAAAGTCTCTGCAGCAGTTAAAGGAAGAGAGAACGACTGCCAAACAGCGGTTTTCCCGACTGGCAAACTCAGTGCTGAGGTCTTGCAAGAAAATGTCGGCGGAAGAACTGGTGGAATGCTTCAGCAAGGTTGTGCTGGAGGCTGACCGAGTGATGGAAGCAAATGAGGAGTTGGAAATTGTCTGGACTGAGGAAGTGGAGCTCGCGTCCAACCCCAAAGAGGGCGAAGTACAAGACGTTAAAAAGACAACAAAAGAGGATGTAAGTGCAGACAGTAAAAAGACAACAGAAGAGTGTGAGCAAAAGCTTGAGGAGGTGGAGACGGCTGTTCAGAGGGTTCTATGGCAAAATTTTGGCTACCCAGAACTGTCCCTAGCATTGGAGGCAGCGGAAAAGGAGTGCGAGCGGCTGGAGGAGAATAAATCTGGCCTGAAATTGGAGGTGTATGAATTAATGCTTTGCAACCTTGAGGGGCTGGTGAAAGCAGCAAAAGAAGCCACCCGGCGATGGACTCGCTGGGTCCCAGATGAAGAGCGGCCTGACTTTCAGCAGCGCATGAGGGGTGTGGAAGGTCAGCTACTTGACTTGATTTCAGGCAAAGCCACCCTATTACAGTCGAAGCTAGAAAATGAGGGGTCCCTAGGAGAAATCCCACACCGGTCACCTGCTATCAAATTGAGGCCAACAGCACTCCCGCAGTTTGATGGAAATAAGCGAAACTTCTACCTCTGGAAAAAAGAATGGGAGGCGCTCCAAGAGCAAGGGGAACCTACCCGCTCCAAGGAGGTGAGGAAATTCCAGCTGTTGGATAGCCTCGAGGAGAAGGTAGCTAGGGACCTTCGCCTGTCAACTTATGGAACGGCGGACGAAATCTTTCGTGTCCTTGAAAACCGTTTTGGAAACAAAACAGCAATTGCCCTGGAAATTGTTGAAGAGCTGCAGGCGCTGCCACCGGTGAAAGGTCACCAACCCAGGAAGATCGTGGACTTGATCCAGGTTGTTGAAAAAGCCTTGTATGACCTCAGCAGGTTAGGAAATACGGGCGCCCTGAAAAATCCACTCGTCACAAAGTCCCTGGAGAGCAAGCTGCCTGAAAGCTTAAAAAAGGAGTGGTTGGTCTATGTATCAAAAGGGGAGGAAGCCGGATCACCTGAAGACAGGTTCGACCTGCTCCTTAAGTTTCTGAGAAGTCAGGAGGAAATTTACGAGCAATTAGACCAATTAAGGGATGATGACCCCAGCAAGAGGGAGACAAGAATCCCACAAAAGCACGCTCGAACAAAGTCCACCCACTCCTCAAGCTCCCAAGCATCATGTGTTGTCTGTGGAGAGAGGGGCCACGGGAGGAAGCTGTATTATTGCAAGAAGTTTAAAATGCTCAGAGTAGCAGAAAAGAAAGAAGCAGTCAGGAAACTTGGTGCTTGTGGGAGGTGTCTTGAGGTTCACGACAGCGATGCAGAATGCAAGACAACCTTTCTGTGCAAAAGCGATTGGTGTAAGAACATTCAAGGCCCGGGTCATCACTATTACCTCTGTCCCAAGGTTGGAAGCAAGGGAGATGGACTAAGGAGATTGAAGCCCAGCCCAGGAAGGGGCGAAGGAAGGGGCGAAGTAAAAAAGTACACAGAGACCCAGGAGGAGTTCCTGACAAGCCTGGCCCCCGACTTGGCTCAGCGGTGTCGAAATGTGTTCTGTAACTCTGTCTCAAAAACATTTAGTTCAGCCTTGACGGAGAACGGCCTTGAGGAGTTCCCAGTCATAATGATGATCCTTGAAGTCACTGCGAATGCTGGGCAGAAGATCGGTACCTTGATAGACTTGGCATCCAATACCAATTACATCACTCACGAGGCAGCAGGTGAGCTGAATTTGAGGAGTGAGGATGTCACGCTCACAATCCATGGAGTTGGCGGGATGCAAGTAACAGTTGAGACCAAGCGGTATCTACTGAAGATCCGGGTCACAACTTCAAAGGGAACCCTGAGACCCCACCAGCTTGTGTGTTACGGGCTGGATAGCATTGCGGAAATCAATCAGCATGTGTCACCCAAGAGACTACAAAAAATATGTAACCGGAGATCGTCACAGTGAGAAGCCGCATTGGCATGCAAAATACCCCTGGATGGAGGATCCGGTAACGTTGCCCAACAATAGGAGGGCTGTCGAAGCAACATTCCTGAGGACTGAAAAGCAGTTGGCAAAAGAGCCGGAGTGGAAGGCGGGATGCAAGTAACAGTTGAGACCAAGCGGTATCTACTGAAGATCCGGGTCACAACTTCAAAGGGAACCCTGAGACCCCACCAGCTTGTGTGTTACGGGCTGGATAGCATTGCGGAAATCAATCAGCATGTGTCACCCAAGAGACTACAAAAAATATTTCCCGACATTCCCCTCCATGAACTGGTCCGTCCCACTAAAATCAAGCTCCTCATCAGTCATAAAGAAGGCCAGCTCGTCCCTCAGAAGGTGCGCTCCGTCGGTGACCTAGTCTTGTGGGATGGTCCCCTTGGAAAAACAGTGGGCGGTTCTCATCCGGATCTTTTGGAAGATGTCACAGTCACGGCCCATGGCTCCAGAACGCATTTTGCACGCTCCATGCGGACAGCGGCTGCGGAGTATAAAGAAGTCATCTGTAATGGCTCAGCTCAACTGCCTTCATTCACCCAAGCCACTACGTGTGCTGCCGGCCGAGACTTCATGAACTGGTGGAGGTGGGATAGCATCGGGGCTGCCTGTGAACCAGTGGCGGAGCTAGGGGGTGGCTTAGCGGGCTTAAGCCCCGAATCTTTTTTCAAAAGCCCCGAATCTTTTTTTAGTGTTTTAAATTCCCGGCAACTCTTATTTCCAATATAACTTCCCCTCGGTTTCTCTATAAATGTCACCAAATGCTCTATTACAGAGGAAATATATCCCTTATTTTCAAAGCCCAATATTGAAAAATAATTTGACTTGCTACACGATCTATGCCAGGTCTCTGGGCTATCCGCTATGGTGATTTGAATGGTTAGATTGATTTTAGATCCAGTGAAAATGCTGACTTGACAACGCTACGTCATGGCTTCGGTGTTCCAAAAAGCCTCTGTCAGAAGTCTGTCACTTTTACAGTCTGTGATAAAACACCTTGTGTACATGTTGTTGAAACGTTATGGATATTAGAAAGTTTTTCAAAAGACCACCCAGCTCCGTTCAAGCAACAGCATCGCCCAGTGAACTGACGGATGGTGTTGTTTCAGGTTGGTGATTTCACGTTAAGAGCTTTCAGTCAGTTAGGCAGGCTAACGTTAGGCTACTTGGCTAGCTCCCTAAATGCTTAATGTTAACGTTAAATGTCCTCGTTCGTCGGCGTAATTTAGAAGAGGAAACACTTGACATTGTGTAACAAATAAAAAAAGGAAACATCACAAACTGTGTTGTCCCTATCTGGACACAGAGTTGTGTTGTTTTCAACACATTGGTTTTAAGAGTGTATCAGAGGAGGATAAAACAATGCTGGATAGTCCACTAACAATAGAGGAACTTTTAGAGGCTATAGGTGACATGAATAGTGGTAAAGCACCTGGGCCAGATGGGTTGCCAATAGAATTTTATAAAGAATTTAAAAGTAAATTGGTCCAGCCTCTTCTAGACATGTATAATGAATCATATGAATTGGGAATGTTGCCAGACTCATTGAGAATAGCTACTGTAACTCTTATATTAAAACCTAACAAACCCCCAACTGAATGTTCCTCCTACAGGGGAATAAGTCTCATGGAATGTGACACTAAGGCTCTTGCCAGGAGACTAGACAAATATTTACCTAAATTAATAACTAATGATCAACAAGGTTTTGTTAGAAATGGACAGGGATATCACAATATCAGGCGGGTCCTGAATATATTATATGAAAAACGTAACACTAAAGACACTGCAATGTTATCTCTGGATGCACGCCAAGCATTTGATAGAATAGAATGGAACTATCTCCTAGAATTACTTCCAAGATATGGGTTGGGTGAGTCATTCCTCCAATGGATTCGACTACTATATACAAATCCTACAGCACAAATTCTAACTAATGACAATGTTTCAAAACCATTTAACCTACAGCGATCAACCAGACAGGGATGCCCTTTATCACCACTACTTTTTACATTAGCAATAGAACCTCTGGCTGTAGCGGAGAGAACACATGAAGGTATATCAGGCATAAGAATTGGAGGAAGAGAACACCTTATTTCTTTATTTGCAGATGACATTATATATTTTTTGACAGATTTAAACAAGAGCATCCAAAACCTGACAAGATTATTAGAAGAATTTCTGGTTATGAAATTAATCATTCTAAATCTGTATTAATGTTTCTTAATGAGGAAGAGAGGAAGAACCCCACAGTAACAACACATTTTACAACAACTAGTGAAGGTTTCAAATATCTGGGTGTTAAAATTACTCCAGATCTCAATAAAACTAGATGTACCGCAGAGCGGTACAAAATATGACCACCGCCCAGTCCAGCACATTTTTTCCACAAAAATAAATCACGCTGAAAGGCCTATATGATTCTAACTGTCTCACTAAATTGCATTATCCACACTCAATTCTCACTGGTATCTGCTAGACAACAAGTACCAAAACATGATTAGTTCATAGATTTCACATGTAAAATTCATTTTGTACAACCCCACCCCCATCTTGCCTGTTCATAATTCGGAGAAATTCTTGTGTGCATGTGTGCGTGTACATGTTTATGTTTATGTGTGTGGGTGTGTGTGTGTGTGTGTGTGTGTGCGTGCTTGTGTGTGTGCCTGCGTATGTGTCTGTGTTGGTGCATGTGCATGCATGCGTACATATGTCTACTGTGTGAGTATGTGTCATACGTATGATTACTGTGAATGTATGTGTGAGCGTGTGTATCTGTTTATGCACATGTGTGCACATGGAATGGGTTAAGATGACCCCTGGAGGCAAACATACGGAAAAATTTGGTCATCCTAGGCCCTACGGTTCTCAAGATATTCACAGAAAACTGTGTCTGCCCTACCCTCCTTTCGGGGGGTCCAGTCCAGCGGGGGGGCTACAGATCAAAATGAAAAATTATGGTTCCATGCTATCCATGTGGGGTTACATGCCCACCAAGTTTTCTGTACCCCGGACATTCAGTGTCCTGGGAATCCTTGTTGGTGTACGGTCACTAAATGTACACATAAATTATTTTATTGTAAGGCCCCCCATGAACGAAAGTACACAAAACGTGGCATGCATTCGGAGGGTGTCATAATGATGATACACTTTCAATTTTGTGCAGTTTTGACCTTGTCAGCCAGAGATATTGTGATGAAAACACCTAATGTTTTGCTTTTTAATTTTTAACTAGGTGGCGCTATACATGAAATAAGTGGTAATGGGATGGGTTGACATGCCCCCTTAAGACCAACATACAAAAAAAAGTGGACCTCCTAGGCCCTACGGTTCTCGAGATATTCACAGAAAACTGTCTCCGGCCACCTACAGGCCAGTTGGTGTATAGTAACATAAATTAATTTATTGTGTAGCCCCCCATGAGCGGAATTCCACGAAACTTGGCATGCATTCAGAGGGTGTCATAATGATCCTACACTTCCAATTTCGTGCAGTTTTGACTATGTTAGGTCACAGATACCTGCGATTACAACACCTAATTTTTACTTTTTTGTGTTTAACTAGGTGGAGCTACAGTATACATGAAATGAGTGGTTATGGAATGGGTTGACATTGCCCCTTGAAAAAAAATGGTCCTCCTAAACCCTACGGTTCTCGAGATATTCACAGAAAACTGTGTCTGCCCTACCCTCCTTTCGGGGGGTCCAGTCCAGCGGGGGGGCTACAGATCAAAACGAAAAACGATGGTTCCATGCTATCCATGTGGGGTTACATGCCCACCAAGTTTCGTGTACCCCGGTCTTACAGTGTCCCGGGAATCCTTGACAGAAATTTGGACATGCGAAAAAGAAAAAAAAAAAAAAAAGAAGAAAAAAAAAGAAAAAATCTGACTAAACCTATATGACTGCCGCTTCGCTGCACGGCGGTCATAATAATCACATCAAACTACGACCCCTTGATAGATCAGGTCACCCAATTATTAAACTGATGGTCTGGTTTGCCTATATCTATGATGGGGCGAATTAATGTTATAAAAATTTCAATTTTACCTCCATTTCTGTACCTTTTCCAAACACTTCCTCTACCATTACCAACATTGTTTTATGATAATTTAGCTAAGTTGTTTAGTCAGTTTATCTGGAACAACAGGAAAGCGAGACTTTGCCTAAAACGGCTATATCAGCCATATGAGAGAGGGGGACTACAGTTTCCAAATCTCAGGTGGTACTATATGGCTGCCCAGTTAACATCAGCTACACATTATTTTTGTGCATCACCTCCATCTTGGGTAAGCATTGAAAGAGAATCCGTTCCATTGTCCTTACATAGCTATATATATTCCTCAGATGAAAAAAGACTGAAAAAACAAACAAAAAATCCCTTCCTGAAAAACACAATTTTAGTGTGGCATGTTGCACACAAACACATGGGGGACTCTCCAGTAATCTCTCAATTCACCCCAATCTGGGGTAATGAACAGTTCACTCCTGGTAAAAAAGATGGGGGGTTTAAATTATGGCATGCAAAAGGTATACAGAGAGTGATAGATTCATATATGGATGGAGTGTTGCTAACCTTCAGACAATTGTGTGAAAAATATCAAATCCCTTCAAAGCATTTCTTTAAATATCTGCAGTTAAAACATTTCATCTCATCCAGATACAAACCGATTACACACATCCCACCATTATCAAAAATAGAAGAAGTCTCCCTTGGGCGTATGGGAAGGAAACACCTACTTTCTATCTATTATAACTTGCTTATATCTACTTCTAAAGAATCTGCAGTGGACAGGTTAAATGCCTGGAAAGATGACATACAAGAAGACATAACTGAAGTGGATTGGAAGGCGGCCTGTTTAAAGGCACAAGTACAGACAATAAATACAAGGTCTAAACTCCTCTAATATAAATGGTTAATGAGAACATATATGACCCCTGTCAAACTTCATCATATGTCTGGCAACATTCCAGACACTTGTAGTAAATGTAAGGATAACAAGGGAACCCTTTTTCATTGTTTGTGGGAATTGATTCCCATTGATTCAGAAGTTTTGGAAAGATGTTATAAATTCTCTGTCAGAGACCTTTCATCTCAACATATCACTGAATGCTAAGCTACAGTATGTGTACTTGGGATCTATCCATTGAACTTTATACAAATGCAAAGAAAGACTAGACTGGTGGACTTTGGACTTGTACAAGCCAGGAGGGTGATTGCACTTAATTGGAAAAGTGTAGAGGCTCCTTCAATGAAACATTGGGTAAAGGAGCTTTCCGAGTGCCTTGGTCTGGAAAGACTAACATATATTGCTAAGGGAAAACAGAAAGAGTTTCATCATCTCTGGGAACCATATATGAGCATTATAGAGTCTGAGATGTAATGTTTATTTATCCTAAGTTGTTCTGTATCTTTTTATGTTTTATTTTTTTTATTTATTATTATATTTTTAAGCGGGATCCTTATTACATTGGAGTACTTGATTTCAAATGTATATATTTTTTAAGCTAAGTTGTACATATGTGGAATTTGCAAGTTTAGCCTAGGTGTGTGTGTATGTGTGTGTATGTGTGTGTGTGTGTGTGTGGGGGGGGGGGGGGGGGGGAGTATGTGTAAATGTTCTATTTTGAATTGTTATGCAATGCAAAAAATCAATAAATATATTGGGGGAAAAAAAAAAAAGGAATACAACTGGGGAGGTTGGGTTATGGAAGTGCTACTGAAGTGGATATTTCTCAGAATATAAGGAAAAAATATTCTGAGAAAACATGTATTGAGACATGCATGTATTGTGATTGGAACATTAAGACTCAAATAGACAAAGTATAATGCAATACCTAAATGTGTATTTTGAAAATTTTCTTTGCACTACTCTTAAAGAATACATGTTATGCAACGCTACCCAAAATCTCAAAATCGACCAGAGCATGAAAACAGTGCTGTTTCCTACATTTACATGTATTCATTTGGCAGATGCTTTTATCCAAAGCTTCTTACAGCAATAGAGTAGCATTTAAGCTACAGTGCAGAGCAGACCTTCAATTTGATTAGTTTTTGCAGTGTGACTGGGCTGCTTTACTGTTACTGAAACCTTCACTGGTAACATCCTCAGAGGAGACATCCGACAGCCATTAAAGTATGGAAACACTCTCTCAGTGAAAGTGTGTGTGAGAGTGTGTAGGTGGGTGTTATTATCAGGGTCAGAGAATGACAGCTCTCCTCTGTCCCAGTCCAGCTGCACTCTGAGCCTCTGGAGTTTCTTCTTCAGTGTGAGGACAGTGAGGGGCTGTGGTGCAGTACATACTCCATATACAGCACCATTACACCCAACACACCACCATCCACTCGTGGAGGATAAGTCTCCCTTCCTCTGGAGAGACTCTGTCATCACACCCACATGCCACAATGTGTTCTCCCCAACCTCCACATCCCAGAAGTGAGTCCCTGAGTTAAAGCCCTCAGAGCCCAGGACACTGGCAAAGTGATCAAATCTCTCTGGGTTATCAGGAAGCTGCTGCCTCTCATCACCCCATTTCACACTGGTCAGATCCTCAGACAGGATGAGATTGGATTTTGCAGTGTTGGGATCCAGAGTCACAGGAGCTGCAGAGAGAAAGAACACAGAGATTTGTGATGAGAATGTGACTCGTTATCAATAAGGCTGTTTGATTCAGAAACAATACATTTGAATACATAACGTTTAGGTGTGATTCGATTTGATGTGATACAATGTGATAGAGCCTGGGGACAGGTTCACAACTGGACCTTTTCTACCTACCTTCTGGAGCAGGCGTAAAGGGAATAGCGCACAACTAACGCAATTAGTGGGCTAAAGTCAATCACACCACAAATGGCCTCCAAATTCCATTCATAATATCTTCAATACAGATTTATACAGTTTCACTGTAGCCTGTGTTATTTTTCAGGATTGTGTGAAATTGTTAAAAAAATTTAACTGACAAATCTCACCGAAGTAAATTGGTTTAGTCTTGACAATTGGTTGCCGAGGGCGTCATAAAAGCTAAGATTGCCATTGCTCGCATCTTCAAGGTTCAAATACCGATATGTATCAGTGAATATTGTTTTTATGTGTGTGTGTGTGTGTGTGTGTGTGTGTGTGTGTGTGACTACTTACTGTATTGAACAGTCTCCTGCATCTTCTCCCAGACTCTGAACTTCAGGTTGCCCAGGTGCTTTGCCACATTGATCAGAGCTCCTAAAACCCTCTCTGTTTCCTGCAGTGAGCACTGGGCTCTGGAATAACATGCAGGAGTCAGTGCTGCTGTGGGTTTGGGTTCAGAACCACAGAGAAGAGAGAGACAGGAGGCAGATCACTCACCTTTCCACTGTGCTCTTGTAGTTCTGGAAAATTATAAATAATTAAATGTCAATCAGTGTTGCACCATCTTTTCAAATTCAAATACATGTAGTACATGTATATGAGTACATGAGTATATGATACATATAACCATAAAATCAGTTATCCAATGTTTACATAACTCACTTCATGAGAGTGGATGGTTCATACCTGCAGTAATGTGATGTCATCAGCTCCCATCTCCTCTTCTAGGTCTCTGATTGAGTCTGAAAGAGATGAGATCTCTCTGCTCATCTTCTCAATCTTCTCCTTCATCATCTGACTCTTCTGCTCCTCTTCCTCCCTCAGTGCAGCTATCCTGGCTGCCTCTTCATCTCGTAGAAACTGGTGAAGCTTCTCAAACTCCTCCTTGATCTGCTTCTCTGTGAGATGGGCCTGAGTCTAGATCAAATCAATTTATGTTCATTCATTGCTCCAGTGCACTGTCACTTTAAGAAGAGTCTCAATGGTTCTTATAAGGCCCTTTTGCCAGCTCTTGGTAGAGTCTCTTGCTCAACAGTCTCACCAATTCTAGCCTTGTTTGATTGCACTACATTGATATCACAATATTAAGTTAATACAAGCAGCCTTCACTCGTTGCTTTGGAAATGAAAGCATGTAATGTAGGAAGCTTTACATTTCTGTTTGCAATTAAATAAGAATTTTGAGCCTGGTAGCCACTTAGCGTTTCAACAGGCATATTGTCGTTGTTGCCTTTATCATTTCTTTTCTCTTGATGTTTCTTATATTTAACAGGAGATGTCAACCATGACACGCTACCTGGAACCTGCCTCTTACTCTCTGTCTCTTCTGCATGCTCATGATTTGTTCCAAATTACGCTTTAGTGTGTAGTAGACTAACGTTCAAGCTAGAGCTGTGGAATGGAGAGGCAAGACCCAAAAATATTGAACATCCTTGATAACTCATTTCTGAAGGTTTTAATGCACTATTGGAATAAAAACTATAAATAAATGCTGTGTTGTTTGCGTTAGTCTTTTAAACGTAAGAATGATCCAGGGCTGATGCTTGGCATAACAGCAAGATACACCAGGCATGTGCTATACATCATTCACTAGTCAGTGCAGTCGCAATTTGATGACGTTCATGGATCCTCCAGATATCGTACCCATCATGCACTGCAGTTGTCGGCCTCATTTAAATGCTGGGGGAGGGCCCAGAGGCAGCGGCCCCACCTATAGCTCCGCCCCTGGCTCTAGCTGTAGACCTTTGTGAAAATCGCCTGAATTCTCCATTAAAGCTGTTGTCAAGGTTATCCAATTAGCAGCAAACTACGTTCCTTTAAAAACATATTTTGAGTGACAGGTACATCTGACTTGATTCACATCTCCACCTATGTTATGTAACATGTGCCTGGTCCTCACCTTGATGTGTTTTGCTGTTTTATCACAGGTCACTTTAGCCTCCTCCAAAGTCTTCAGTTTCTCCTGTAAGAGCTGCAGTTTGATCTTGAGCTCCTCCTGGTAATAATAACAGACTTCACTGCAGACTGCAGCATCTCTACATTCAACAGTGACGTTCATTCATCTCCAAGGTGATCACGTGGTGCTGCGATATCCCATCACCATAATTAAGAGAAATCATTCTTACCTTACAGTCAAGAGTTGCTTCATCTATAGGATGGAATTTATGGCCAGTGTGTTTTTTGGAGTCTCTACACACCAAACACACAGGCTGTTTATCATCCAGACAGAAGAGCTTGAGTTTCTCACTGTGCAGACTGCAGAGCAACTCAGACCCTGCTGAAGCTTTCTGACTTCTCTCCTGTAAGAAGGTCTCACACAGGTTCCTTAACGCCTTGCTAGGAGGATATAAATCCTTTGAGCACTTCCCCCTGCAGTAGGGACATTCTCTGGATCCTTTGCTCTCCCAGAACTGCTGCAGACAGGCTTTACACACACTGTGAGCACAGGATAAAATGACGGGATCCTTGAAGATGTCACAGCACACAGGACAGGTGAGATCCTCTTCATGTTTAGAAGCCATTTCGTCTTTTCTGTAAAGTCTCTCCTCAGTCGCCAGCTTTACTTTCACTTTCAGCAGTCAGAGCACACGCGTCATTCCCAAACTCAGATTCTTCTGTTTCACACTTTCATCCAGCCAACTTTCAGCCTCACCAGCTTCAGACCCAAACTGTTTCCCTTATTACTTTTAAAAACTGTGTTAAAGTAAGAAGGTTCTAGCTAAAGTATCCCACGTGAGGGTGTCTAGTGGAGGGAACAAATCAACCTGTCACTTAACTTCACTTCCTGCTCCTGCACGAGTCAAGTAGAGGGAGGGACTATGGTAAGAAAGGATTCCGATTGGCCAGCCGTAGTTGCCAGCCCAGTTCCCTGGTCTCTGCTGCCACCAACCAAAGTTCCAGTTGTGGGTGTGAACTGTATAGGGTGACCTAGAACTCAGCCTAGAACTGTAGCTGCTAGAGGCACAGGGACTGACTCCAAACCAGTAGAGTGCAGACTTTCCCCATACTTAACTCATGGAGTTCAGGTTACAAGTAGACAGGCAAGACTTTCCCTGATGCCTGATGAGGCAATTAAGATGTTTTTGAATACATATTAAAAATGAACGTAAATGTAAGAAATTGAAAAAGAGCAAGAAGTCTGTAAGTCCCACATAGTCACATGGATAACATGTGCAACATAATGTTGTGTATAGGTTAATTTAGCATGGATAACATAGTGTACATATGGGTTCATTTAGCTGCACACTGAGGCTGGCCCCAGATCAGTGGATTACACACTCTCTCCAACACAGACACTGATCCTGGTGTTCAGGTTCCAAATAGGCAGATGAGATTCTCAATGTGTGGTCTGTACAGATGAATATCCTACATAATGAAGAGAACAAAGTGTTTTGTAGTACAGGTACATATACACAATACAATGAAGTGTGTGCTCAAGAATCTGTAAAGTAGAGTGAGAGGTGCGTAATCACATGTGATGTTGTGTGGAGCCACGTACAGCTGTGCTCTCCTCTCTTAATCTGACCTTTAGCAACACTATGCACAGCTGTATGAATGTGGTCAGCAGTGGGCAATCAATATTAAAAAATGTTGCTTTAAATAAACCAATTAAATAAATAAACGTGTGTGTGTGTGTGCTGCTCCTTACCCTTATGTGGCCTCCAGCTCCTAAAGGTGCAGGCCACCATTATAATCCAGTCAAGTACTACAGCATACTTCAGATAACTCTTCACAGTTCCATTAATTATAGTCGTTTTGTCTTTATTTTGTCTTTTTTTATATTGTCTTTATTTTATTTTATATATTTTATCTTTGTCATGAACTGATTCATCAGGCAAGTGTTAGTGATTTGAATTTGTTGCGGGCAGCCATAGGTAGCCAGTGTAGATGCTATCCGGCAAAAGATTCTTTGGACGCCGCCATTGGCCGAATACCGGCGCCCATTGACTTACATTGTAAACATGACATTGACAACCAACACAGTCTCACTCCCTACTCGTCAAAGGTCTGACGCATGGTCAAGGTTCCTTGGCGTCAAATTCCAACGAGAAAGGTGTACCCTTTGCGTCGTTTTTCGACGTGGGGGTCCGTCAGATAGACATTCATGTTAATCCCTCACCGTCAGATATAGACGAAAGGAAATCAAATGTCCATCAAAGGTGATGCCGTCACGCAACCCAGTCTGAAAATCTAACAGGCTTACAAAATAGCATGGCGAAAAAATGGCTGTGACATTCTTTTGAAGCTGCATCAACGTGATATCTCATAGCTCGCTACACCCTCATTCTGCCTGAGAAGGACCAAACCAGCAAGGTAACTACCATTTTATTCATTTCTGAGCTAGGGGAACTTATTTTGTAAACAACTTGTTTTACATATTTATGTTTGTTTATACAGAATGTAATCGATATGTGCTTTCACAACTGATCAACAAATGGACCATTTTCTTGTGTTTGCACTAGCTTGACAGCAGTAGCGAGATATGTAAACATCCGGTAACGGCGAAGCTGGTTACGGTCATGTGACACACGCAACCACAAGAAAGCGGAAACGCAGCATAGAGCGAGCCAAAAAATTGCCTAGTTTTAAGCAGGTCAGTCTCACAATAAGCTATTTATCCTTGGGTCTGGGTAACTCATGGGACAAAACATGTTGTTAATATAGGCTAATTACCGTTTTTTCCTGAAAAAAAGCCAACATTTCTGTGTCCAGGTATTGCATTTCTGCAGTGTAGGCTACTATGTAGTGCAGCTTTTAATGTACAAAGTACTGTATTTTCCTGCATATGAACTACAAATATTCCTCCAAAACCAGTGTTGACATTTGAAGTAGGCCTATTGGAGTTATTTTTTTGGTATTGTAGTATTTGAATATTTACCCACAACAGTTTTATGTAGGCCTAATGTATTCTCAAGGCCATTTTTGCATAGGCTCTTCCTTTTTCATGCTAGAGATAATGTAATTATAACCATTGGCCATTTCATGTTTCAAACCTTTGAAATAATTTTACTGATGTTTACTGTTACACCTTAATTGTGCTTCAGCAATGCCAAGACACAATCTGTGAAGCCTGGCCCCGAAGAAGAGGAGGCATGGCCTGTCCCAATGCATGCAGGGCAAAACAAACATACATTTTGTGAGTATTGCTAATATTAAATGACATCCAGGTATACAATACACAACTATGTATAGGCTTTTTGCACGAGTGGTTTTTGGTGGGCTCGTTTGTTTCCGATGGAGCCAGGTGTGTTTGAACCTGTCGCTATTGTTAATGTAATTAGTGTCTACACGGACTAGGTTGGTTGTTGCACATAGTGAATCAGCACTTTACAATAAAGAAGGATTTATGCATGTGTTAAATTTGTTATTATTGGCCAAACAAGTAATTCAGTGTCGGAGTAAACATATAAGGAGCAGAATATAACAGAAGATGTCGTTACAACACAGCTAACACTCCACCGGAGATAGACGAGCCCACCGAGGAGCCTTTTGTGCGACTAGTCAATTAGTCTATGTAAATAAAATGATGGGGCAAATAAAGCAGAATAGTGGTTGCTAGGTTGGCATTTAGGTAGTGGTTGCAAGGTTGTTGCTAGGGCAATTGAGATGGTTCCTAGGTTGTTGCTATGGTAGAAATGGTGGTTGCTATGCTAAACATAGTGGTTGCTTTGTTGGTTGCTAGGGTATTACCCTGTTGGTTTCTGTGGTGGTTCCTAGGTTGACATTATGGTGGTGGTTGTTAGGTCAGTGGTAGGGTAATTGAGATGGTTCCTAGGTTGTTGCTATGGTAGATATGTTGGTTGCTATATTAAATAAAGTGGTTGCTATGCTGGTTGCTAGGGTGATCATGTTGGTGGCTACGGTGGTTGCTAGGTTGACATTATGGTGGTGGTTGTTAGGTCAGTGGTAGGGTAATTGGGATGGTTCCTAGGTTGTTGCTATGGTAGATATGTTGGTTGCTATAATAAACAAAGTGGTTGCTATGCTGGTTGCTAGGGTAATCTTGTTGGTTGCTATGCTAGTTGCTAGGGTAATCTTGTTGGTTGCTATGGTGGTTGCTAGGTTGAAATTGTAGTGGTGGTTGCTAGGTTATTGATGGGGTAATTGAGATGGTTGCTAGGGTGCTGCTAGGGTAGATATGGTGGTTGCAATGTGGTAGGGTAATAGAGATGGTTCCTAGGTTTTTGCCATGGTAGAAATGGTGGTTGCTATATTAAACAAAGTGGTTGCTATGCTGGTTGCTAGGGTAATCTTGTTGGTTGCTATGCTGGTTGCTAGGGTAATCTTGTTTGTTGCTATGGTGGTTCATAGGGTAATTGAGATGGTTGCTAGGGTGCTGCTAGGGTAGATATGGTGGTTGCAATGTGGTAGGGTAATAGAGATTGTTCCTAGGTTGTTGCCATGGTAGAAATGGTGGTTGCTTTATTAAACAAAGCAGTTATGCTGGTTGCTAGGGTAATCATGTTAGTTGCTATGGTGGTTGCTAGGTTGACATTATGGTGGTGGTTGTTAGGTCAATGGTAGGGTAATTGAGATGGTTCCTAGG
This sequence comes from Alosa pseudoharengus, assembly GCF_046254945.1. Taxonomy (NCBI): domain Eukaryota; kingdom Metazoa; phylum Chordata; class Actinopteri; order Clupeiformes; family Clupeidae; genus Alosa; species Alosa pseudoharengus. Next base: position 10,999,323 of record NW_027468718.1, on the reverse strand, counting down.
TTGTTGCTATGGTAGATATGTTGGCTGCTATACTAAACATAGCGGTTGCTATGCTGGTTGCTAGGGTAATCATGTTGGTTGCTATGGTGGTTGCTAGGTTGACATTATGGTGGTGGTTGTTAGGTCAATGGTAGGGTAAGTGAGATGGTTCCTGGGTTGTTGCTATGGTAGATATGTTGGCTGCTATACTAAACATAGCGGTTGCTATGCTGGTTGCTAGGGTAATCATGTTGGTTGCTATGCTGGTTACTATGGTAATCTTGTTGGTTGCTATGGTGGTTTCTAGAGAAAAAGAATATTAGAATATTAACAAACCCCCTCTTTTGATTGGTAGTGATAAGACTACAACTACATTTGCAAGAGAAAGTGTAGCTCATTTCATCACTTTAAAATCTTAAAGTGTGTGCATTCTGTATATGATTGGTCGTTAGCACTGGTTGCTCCCATTGGCTGGCAATCCGGAAACTATTGCTGTCCCTTACACTTGTTTACACAGGGTATGTAAAGATGGCGGAGAATACAGGTAACAGTCGGGCATTTGCTACAATTTATATTAATTTAATACTTTTGTTTAACTCTGAAACCCCAGAAGATGAGAGACTGAATCTCCTGAAGAGGCGTTTATGAATCGTATGCACCAACACTATCGCTGGCATCGCCAAACAAAACATTGGCAACTAAAGTTAGCGACTACACAGGCTAATAATTATAATAAGGACTAACGTTAGTAGGCTACTGCACGATATACTGTTGTTATACAAATACAAGGATTTAATTATTATGAGATGAGCATGAACCTTGAGAATTTTGATTCTCAGATGGCCTACGAAAATGGGTTATTTTTCTCAATTGCTTAATAGGCGATTTATTTGTTTTATATATTTGTTTATTTATTTATAGCCTACTATCCTGCATGGGAACCATTAGCATAACAATGCACTTAAAACCTGCTAAATAGATTTTAACTGGTAATTAGGTGTTTTAATCAGTGAGTTTAGATTGTACAACACAATGAACAATGCCAGGGACACCTATTGGGTTGTAGCCATAACATCTACTTTGAATATTAAACTCCAAAACCTTAAATAATGATAATTGACAATCTTCCATTGACATAATTGGGAAGCATTTTTTCTTTACTCTAATGTCAGATGAGGTCAGTGCAATTGTATTATAAGGTGAATAACGTTTGCAGGTTGTTCAGGCCTTGCTGTGATATGGACCACCCTGGCCATTGTGGACTCCACTATTAGGGACAGGTAATTCAACCACCTAAAGCATATACTTTCTAAAAGTCTTGCCTTTACATCCTACAGAAGTTCGAGAGGGTCCCATGTGTGCAGTGCTGCCCTTCTGCTTTGTGATGGCCGTGAACTTCAATAAGGTGGGACACCTAGTGACAGGCTTTCAGAAAATTTACAGTTCGGTGAATATGCCTTTCCTTCGTTTTGTAGCTTGAAACGTGTCATATATATCCTTCATTCACCAGTATATGTGCACAAAAGTTTGCAGGAACAGTGGAATACAGATTATTATAGCTTACATCATATCTATACACTACATGATGACATGATGATCTATCCTTATATTTCACCCTAAAAACTACCAGTGCTCAAAATTATCCGTCACTCAGAACAGTGATCTCATCCTGGCATATGATATTGTCAAGACCACAGAAGGGTGGAATATAACTTATTATATCTTAAATCACATTTACACACTACAATAATTCCAAAAGGATATCATTTAGGGTTCTTAAGATGATCTATCCTTATATTTTCACATTAGATTTATACATACAAAATAGAACCATGTACAGATTTTTGGCCGCCAAAGTTTGCAGAAAGGTGGGATATGTCCTAATGTATGTTAATTCACATCTACTAGTGAAAAGCTTTCAGAAAAGATATGGTTTGGTTAGGTGAAATTGCTTTGCCTTTGAGTTGGAGCTTAAAACGTATCATATGTGCCTTTCGTTTGCCAATATACAAAATAGAACCATGTATAAATTTGTCCTAATGTTTTCTAGACTTATTTTAAATTTGTCCCCTCTACTTATGTTTTCACAGATCCTTGCTCCTGATATCCTGATGTTTGGGTTGCATTACATTATATGACTCCAACAGAACACCTACAGAAATAAGTGTTCCAGTACTAATTTCTGCTCATCTGTGGTTCTCCTGACTCTGGCATGTTTGGAGAGCAAGGATTCCAATGAATGACTGCTCATCAGTTGCACCATTAACACAATCATCCTTCAATCCCCCAAGATCCCCTCTCTCTACATCAAAGGAGCTGATAATGTGGTGTCCTTCCACAAGCAACAAGACAGCCAGCATGTAAACAAGGCCCGCCTTGTTTGTCTACTTCCTGAGGAGGCTGAATCATGCTGGCCTTGACACCTTAGTTCTTGCTTCCATGTACAGCTGTGTTGTGGAGCACATCCTCACTTCCTGTGGTGTACTGCATCAGGTGGTTACAACAGTACAGAGTATTGGCAGCAATCTACCCATTGTCAATGACCTTTACATCAGTAGATACATATAAGACTTTCTACAGGTATTTTGCATCATGAAGAATTCCACCCTACTTGCTAATGGACTGAATCCCCCCTCCCTGTATGGAGTATCAGGACTAGAACCACCTGGCTGAGGAACAGTGAGGCTAATAAACTCACCACACATAAAGATAACTGTCTCACACTAACTGCTGCTCTTAGCATGATATAAGTACCACACCAAGTAATTGGTGCTATTTTACTATAGGCTTCAGCAATACTGCTATTTTTGCACTTAGATTAAAATTTCCATAATCACATTAAAAACTGATTACCATTGTTTTGCATTTTAGAGTGATTTTAACCAGTTATACTGCATGTGAGTGATGGAGCAAAATGCATTTCATTGTATTGTAGGCCTACTAAATACATGACAATAAACCAAACTTGAACTTGAATCTAGGCTTTGTAAATATGGGATCAGAGTGAAATTACCTCACACACCCTGGAAGCTACAGTAACACACAATCAGATCAGATTCAGATCAGGTCTCAAATACAGCAAACCAGTTTATTCCCCTAAATCAATTTGTGCCGCATGTTGTTATTAGTTGAAAATTACTGGTGTAACCTTATCTGACCTGTCTGACCTTTGCCATTCATGGACATGTACATAATGGGTTGGCATTTCTAACTATAAGGCAAGGATCACATCAGCCAGCGCAAACGTAACGCAACGCTCAGACCATAATAAGTGTTATCTCGTTCCTAAGCAACACAAACGGTTTGTCAATTTAATACACTCAAGTTGCGCTTGCCACCTCTGCCAATCTTTGGCTCCGCCTCCTGGCAACACAGAAACAGCTAGAGGTCTCAAATTTGACAAACTATTTTGTTTTTACCCCCTTATCAATATATGTGCCACATGTTGGTATTAGTTGATAATAACTGGTGTAACCTTTTCAGGGCCTGTTTAAAGGAACCGTATGTAAGAAATGTATTTAAATTAATCATAAAATGGCCCTGATATGTCACTAGACATTAAGAAATCATGTTAATTTCAAATACATATATCACTGACAACAGTAGTCTGGCCAGGATATTGTCATTTAAAAAGTGAAGTTGCAGCCCTCAACTGATGTTGTTGTGTTTTGTCATGTCATGTTGTGTTTTGGCCTGATGCGCTACCCTCCACCTATCTACTAATCACTAAGTAAGTAGTGTTTCGGCATCCGGGTTGGCAACCTCGAGTCAGGGGGGAGGGGGAGGGGATACACCGCTCTACAGTAATTTGAAAGTGATTGCAGTACCAGTTTTGGCCATAATCTTACATATGGTTCCTTTAACCTATGCAAATCATGGACATCTAATCCTAGGGTTAGCATTTGTGACTTAGATACCCCCTAGACTGATTAAATCTGGAATGTGACATCCATATATGACACAAAATATGAGTGTGTAGTAAAATCACACATCACATATTCACACACTCTATAGCGCCCCCTAGAAATCCAATATTTCCTATATTTGGCTCCGCCTCCTGGCAACACAGAAGCCAGTAGATATCTCAAATTTGAAAAACTAGTTTGTTATTATCCCCTGTATCAAAATATGTGCCACATGCTGGCACTATCTTGAATTAACTGGTGTAATCCTATCAAGGCCTGTCTGACCTATACAAATTATGACCATCTAAACCTAGGGTTAGCATTTCTAACTTGCATACCTCATAGACAGACTAAATTTGGCATGTGACATCTATATATGACATAAAATATATGAGAGAAGTAAAATCATGCCTCACATATTCACAGACTCTATAGCGCCCCCTAGAAATCTAGATTTTCCAATCTTTGGCTCCGCCTCCTGTCAACACACAAGCAGTCAGAGGTCTCAAATTTGACAAACAACTTTGTTATCATACCCTGTATCAAAATATGTGCCACATGCCAACATTTCATGAAATAATGAGTGTGACACTTACCTAGGCCTGTCTGGCCAATATGGGTGTCTGAAGTTTCTGAGTATGTCCAGTGCATCAAACTTGCCAAGGCATGTAAGGTCAGTGAAATTAGGTTTATTTCAGTACAGCACACCTCTGTGTATCATAATCAATCAAAATATGGATGTTTTAATGGTTTGGGTATGATTTAAGAACTTTTGTTTATCAAAGTATGTGAAAAATATACTCTAAACGTCTGTTTCTAAAGATGTCTTGAAGATCAAAATTCCCACAGCATGTAAGGTCAGTGAAATTAGGTTTATTTCAGTACAGCACACCTCTGTGTATCATAATCAATCAAAATATGGATGTTTTAATGGTTTGGGTATGATTTAAGAACTTTTGTTTATCAAAGTATGTGAAAAATATGCTCCCTAAACGTCTGTTTCTAAAGATGTCTTGAAGATCAAAATTCCCACAGCATGTAAGGTCAGTGAAATTAGGTTTATTTCAGTACAGCACACCTCTGTGTATCATAATCAATCAAAATATGGATGTTTTAATGGTTTGGGTATGATTTAAGAACTTTTGTTTATCAAAGTATGTGAAAAATATGCTCCCTAAACGTTTGTTTCTAAAGATGTCTTGAAGATCAAAATTCCCACAGCATGTAAGGTCAGTGAAATTAGGTTTATTTCAGTACAGCACACCTCTGTGTATCATAATCAATCAAAATATGGATGTTTTAATGGTTTGGGTAGGATTAAAGAACTTTTGTTTATCAGCATATGTGAAAAACATGCACTCTAAATGTCAGTTCCTAAAGATGTCTTGAAGATCAAAATTCCCACAGCATGTAAGGTCAGTGAAATTAGGTTTATTTCAGTACAGCACACCTCTGTGTATCATAATCAATCAAAATATGGATGTTGTAATGGTTTGGGTAGGATTAAAGAACTTTTGTTTATCAACGTATGTGAAAAATATGGTCTCTAAACACCCGTTTCTGGGTTTATTTCAGCACAACACATATCCAAATATGTATTTTTTAATGGTTTGTGTTTGCTTAAACCAAGGGAGTGTCCAATAAACATAAAACATACATCAAAGGTATATGCTAACACAGAGGGAGCAAATAACAAAAATAATAATAATAATAATAATAATACATTTAATTTTCATAGCGCTTTTCAAGACCGGTTGCAGTAGTCCAGTCTGGGGGAGAGGGGGGGTGAGGGCATGGATGAGAATGATGCATTGTTCAGCCGTGTGGTCACAGGAACAGTCCCGCCACCGGAATGATGTGCTTGACAAGCATCATGCGTATAGGAGACCAATTTTGTAGGCAAAACGATGTTGACACCCATCTATTCTCAGGAGCAGTTCATCTATAACTGGCAGGAACAGCTGCAGAAAAATCCCTTGGCTGTGCTTGGCTCCTTCCTGGCATGTCTGGTCTCACTATGTCTTTCTGCTTTGGTGATGAGCCTGAAAACAGTTGACAACCTGGAAATTAGAAAGATATAAAACATTTAAATATTGATACCAAGAGACACTACAATCTCCTAACATGCAATATATATGAAGACATATATAGCCCTATATCATATATCAGTGCATCCAGGGTACGCCTGATACATTTAAACAATATACAGCATACTTTATATTTTCTAAAAGCCTTTACTCTTTAGATATTATTTAACATGAATTGAGACATGTCCCACCTTCCTCCACAGTTGTGTCCAAATAGAGAAAAGGCCAGGAGCTTCTTTCCACAGGAGCAATCCAGCTCTCAGCAGTCAAGTATCTTTCTGCTTTGGGATGAGCCTATCAACAGTTAATTACCTGGAAATCAGAAAGAACTTTTGAAATGTTTAGAGTACCAAAAAAGAAAATACAATCTCAGTGTTTCTTTTGACATGTTCAAACATACTGGGGTGCATTTCCCAAAACCATAGTTGCTAACCTGTTGGTTGGCAATGGGAAATTGCATTGCAACCAACAAAGTTGCTAACTTAATTAGCAACTAAGGTGCTAACTTAGTTAGCAAGTAAGGTTTTAGGAAACGCGCCCCAGTTGACTAAAGTTCACCTATACAAGATAGGTCTATGTTTTGAAAATAGTGCACAAGTATTTGAGAAGGGTGGAGCAATTCCTAATTTATGTTAATGATTTGGTTGAAGTGCTTGAATTAGCTGTGTAGGCCAGAATGTATAAGTTGGTTCATCAATATGGGTCTATGTACAATGTGTGGTGCACCAAAGTGAAAAGGTTGGACATGTCTTAATTCATATTAATTGACATCTACAGGCTATAGGCTTTAAGAAAATGTATTATACGGCTCTTCACATAATCTTCATATTAGGTGGTTGAATCAACTGTCTCTTACTGGTGGAGGCCAAAATGTATAACCTGTACAGTTGGTTCCTACAATATGGGCCTAGTATAGCAACCAATATATCTACGATAACTACTACAATGTCAACCTAGCAACCACCATATAAATGACTAAGTAAATGTTTTTCCAATTGTTCTCTTCTGTTTATGGTAGACCCAAATGGTCACACTTGGATATTGAACCCAGACCGCTGTAGCTGCAGACTGACTCTTAAATCACTAAACCACAAAACAGAGAATGAGAGATAACATCTGTGTCATACAAAGTCTGACTGAGCAGACGTAGCTGTCCCTTAATAGTGTAGGCCAAAATGTTCATATTCATTGACATCTACAGGCTATGGGCTTTCAGAAAATATATGGTTTATGTGGTCAATTCAGCTGTCCCTTAATAGTGTAGGCCAAAATGTATCAACTGAACAATTTGCTTCTCGATCTACAATATGGGCCTATGTACGCCTTATGATACACCAAAGTACGTAGGAAGGTGGGACATGTCTTAATTCATATTCATTGACATCTAAAGGCTATGGGATTTCAGAAAATATATGGTTTATGTGGTCAATTCAGCTGTCCCTTAATAGTGTAGGCCAAAATGTATCAACTGAACAATTTGCTTCTCGATCTACAATATGGGCCTATGTACGCCTTATGATACACCAAAATAAGTAGGAAGGTGGAACATGTCTTAATTCATATTCATTGACATCTAAAGGCTATGGGCTTTCAGAAAATATATGGTTTATGTGGTCAATTCAGCTGTCCCTTAATAGTGTAGGCCAAAATGTATCAACTGAACAATTTGTTTCTCAATCTACAATATGGGCCTATGTACGCCTTTTGATACACCAAAGTACGTAGGAAGGTGGGACATGTCTTAATTCATATTCATTGACATCTAAAGGCTATGGGATTTCAGAAAATATATGGTTTATGTGGTCAATTCAGCTGTCCCTTAATAGTGTAGGCCAAAATGTATCAACTGAACAATTTGCTTCTCGATCTACAATATGGGCCTATGTACGCCTTATGATACACCAAAGTACGTAGGAAGGTGGGACATGTCTTAATTCATATTCATTGACATCTAAAGGCTATGGGCTTTCAGAAAATATATGGTTTATGTGGTCAATTCAGCTGTCCCTTAATAGTGTAGGCCAAAATGTATCAACTGAACAATTTGCTTCTCGATCTACAATATGGGCCTATGTACGCCTTATGATACACCAAAATAAGTAGGAAGGTGGAACATGTCTTAATTCATATTCATTGACATCTACAGGCTATGGGCTTTCAGAAAATATATGGTTTATGTGGTCAACTCAGCTGTCCCTTAATAGTGTAGGCCAAAATGTATCAACTGAACAATTTGCTTCTCGATCTTAACGACATCCTCTGTTATATTCTGCTTCTTACATGTTCACTCCGACACTGAATTACTTGTTTGGCCAATAATAACAAATTTAACACATGCATAAATCCTTCTTTATTGTAAAGTGCTGATTCACTAGGTGCCACAACCAACCTAGTCGGTGTAGACACTAATTACATTAACAATAGTGACAGGTTCAAACACACCTGGCTCCATCGGAAACAAATGAGCCCACCAAGAGCCACTCGTGCAACAAGCCTATACATAGTTGTGTATTGTATACCTGGATGTCATTTAATATTAGCAATACTCACAAAATGTATGTTCGTTTTGCCCTGCATGCATTGGGACAGGCCATGCCTCCTCTTCTTCAGGGCCAGGCTTCACAGATTGTGTCTTGGCATTGCTGAAGCACTGAAGCAACATTAAGGTGTAACAGTAAACATCAGTAAAATTATTTCAAAGGTTTGAAACATGAAATGGCCAATGGTTACAATAACATTATCTTTAGCATGAAAAAGGAAGAGCCTATGCAAAAATGGCCTTAAGAATACATTAGGCCTACATAAACTGTTGTGGGTAAATATTCAAATACTACAATACTAAAAAAGAACTCCTATAGGCCTACTTCAAATGTCAACACTGGTTTTGGAGGAATATTTGTAGTTCATATGCAGGAAAATACAAGCACATTAAAAGCTGCACTACATAGTAGCCTACACTGCAGAAATGCAATACTTTGGACACAGAAATGTTGGCTTTTTTTCAGGATAAAACGGTAATAACCTATAATAACAACATGTTTTGTCCCATGAGTTACCCAGACCCAAGGATAAATAACTTATTGTGAGATTGACCTGCTTAAAACAAGGCAATTTAAGCATAACGTGTCGAATAATGATTTATTTAGCTAATTCATGTAGGCCTATAATTTGACCATATCTTTTACACTTACAAGACTTTGAACTGCACTGAAAAATTGCACTAAAATCGCACGATTGTAGGCTTTGTACACCATGAAGGAGTGTTGTTCAGGATAACTAGGCTTATATTTTGTTCGAAAACAACAACAAAAAACAGCATTATTGTTTACAAAATGTACGTCGCTTAACTTTCTCCACATGGCTCGCTCTATGCCGCGTTTCCGCTTTCTTGTGGTTGCGTGTGTCACATGACCGTAACCAGCTTCGCCGTTACCGGATGTTTACATATCTCGCTACTGCTGTCTAGTATCGAAGCTAGTGCAAACACAAGAAAATGGTCCATTTGTTGATCAGTTGTGAAAGCACATATCGATTACATTCTGTATAAACAAACATAAATATGTAAAACAAGTTGTTTACAAACGAAGTAGGCCTACCCCTAGCTCAGAAACGAATAAAATGGTAGTTACCTTGCTGGTTTGGTCCTTCTCAGGCAGAATGAGGGTCTAGCGAGCTACGAGATATCACGTTGCTGCAGCTTCAAAAGAATGTAACAGACATTTTTTCGCCATGCTATTTTGTAAAGCCTGTTAGATTTTCAGACTGGGTTGCGTGACGGCATCACCTTTGATGGACATTTGATTTCCTTTCGTCTATATCTGACGGTGAGGGATTAACATGAATGTCTATCTGACGGACCCCCACGTCGAAAAACGACGCAAAGGGTACACCTTTCTCGTTGGAATTTGACGCCAAGGAACCTTGACCATGCGTCAGACCTTTGACGAGTAGGGAGTGAGACTGTGTTGCGACAACACATGTAAACAAAACGTCAATTATGTGCTCAAACTAACGCCGCTGACTTATGACAAAAACCATTCCACTTTGATACGAAACTACATTTTTGTACAACATTTATCCAGCAAAAATTATAGAATTTGGATTAAGTAATGTGGAGAAATATCGATATTAAGAAAATTGCCTCTGCGTGACGCCGAGTTAATGGCATTTCCCCTTGTTCATGAGTCACGTATAACAGGTCACGTCGGTGGCCGTTATCCCTCACATGCCAGAGTAATGACATTCAAAAACGTACCTTTATATTACATTACAATTTATAAAGGAACGAAATGTCAAAAGAATTAAGCAATATGTTTGCTGGATGACACGAATATTAGTAAGGAAAAACAAGATTTTTACCGTAATGTC
>NW_027468718.1:10946484-10986484 GCF_046254945.1 Alosa pseudoharengus | reverse complement strand
TCTTTTGATACAGTGGAATGAACCCATTCAAATAAAGTGTACCAGTTAAGTACTTGTACATATACATGTACATATTATATACATCCTGTCAATGATGTCATTCATCCTGTAATTGATGTGTTGAAACGTGTCTGCTGTTACACCACACAGTACATGTGAATTAGTAGACCTGTTCCAAGACATCGAAGACACAACATACATGTCATATGTGCATGTAAGTAATTAACTGGTACACTTAATAGGTTTATTCCACTGTATCAAAGAGTAACAAGGTTGTAGCAGCACAGCTGTTACATGTACACTGAAGACAATGAGGCCTTGACTGGAGCTAAGAATGGTTTGTATATCAAATCTATCATGACCAGATTTACCCCATCCAGCAGGTCTCAGGTCAGCTCTTTGCCTCTGATGAAAATGTAGGCAAATTGGCAAAGTTTGGTAAAAGCACTCAGTATTACAATGTAACAACTATAGCCTATGTAGGTACCCACAAATACATAATGCAAGTACAATGATAGTACAGTACCTGATAGTACATGTTATTACACAGGTTGTACCACTGTACCTAATTAGGTACATGTAGGTACACTGTAACAGCGACACATTAAAATAAAGTGTTGCCGATGAATTTCCCCAGTAGTGGACAATAAAGACTTCTATTCTAGCCTACACGTCACATGTAGCCTACTAGAAGTGATGTTTCAGCTAGAAGTGATGGTTCATAAATTAACCCTCCAACTTTGCTGATGCACAGAACAGGTGTGTTGAGCTTTGTTTTTGGCTCTTCAAAGTGTTGTAAGTAAGGTGGTGTAAGTAGCCTACAGTATAGGCAGGTGGTGAGACAGGTCAAGAAATATGGTGCAGTGAAACAGTACTATACAGTTGATTTTCAGAAGGTGGTTTAGAGTAATATAAATGAAATATAAATATGTGCACTGTATTACCTTATAAGAGCAGAAAAAAATATGGCTATGAATAACAATGTCAGTTGATATTATTTTAAATGTTGGTGACACTACATTAATAAGGAGAATAGCAATAATAAACAATAATGTGAATGCAATATCAATGGGCAATAAATGGAAATCAACAAATACTATAACATACAAACAATGACTCAGAACAGCCTAAGTGCATGGTGAACAAATATGTCTTTACACCCCTGTAGACAGGTGCATGCAAAAACACAGAAAGCAGACAAGGATTTTGTTTTTATAACACATGTAATAAGCAATGAACATTTGAAGATGTATTGTTTTGTTCTTCTAACATCAATAGTAGTTGTGCAGAGGTTGTAACATAATGATAAATACATGTTGCCTGTCACATTATGAATATATACCCTGTCTTGTCTTGCACATCAGAAGCAGCAGCACTATGCTATTACATCGTTCACCGTAGGGACTAATATGAGGGAGACTGAGCTGCCAATCTCTCTTAACAGGCCCTGCATCATATCTACAAATATCTGTTCTGCTCTGCACAAACATAAGCAGGGTCTGATTTAGCGTGGCAGAGTGCTGATTGACAATAACATGGTTCCCTGCAGTGTTTGGTTGATTCCCATTGATGTTTGTGGGTTCTGTTTGACTGTAATTTTTATGTGTGGCATCTCATTCCTCAGTTGTCTAACATGTTTTCTGACGGCCACTGATTGCATTAGCAGCTGAAAGACCAACTTGTAACAAGGTCCCAATTGATACACCCATTAACAGTCCTTGCGACCAATGACATCCGGATCAACTACAAACTTTTGATTGATTTTCAACAATGAACAGTTAGTTCAGTGTAATATGTCCAGCTCTCTCCCCCATCTTAATAAGTCAACATTATATGATATGACCCTATTTTTACATTATAGCCTACATATGTTATAGCCTAACCCTTATCTATAGGTGACTGATGAGATTTATGTTAGCATATATTTATTGGCGACACAATTAATATTGGAGCTATTTCACTGTCGCAGACACAGACGTGCTTGGTAGCCTAGGCTACGTAGTCATAGGCCAACATGAGACTTAAGCCCTTGTGTCGTCATGACTTAGGTTAGCCTATGTTCTTACTGTTGTTATTATCTGTAGGACATATTGTCTATGGAACACAATTGTAGGCTAGGCCTATATTTGATTTTCAGTAAGCTTATATATCAATGATAAAGCTTCTTTACTTTTTTGGTGTAATTATTTAGTTTTTTATCTATGTAGGCTATTTCTTTAATGTTACATTATTATTTTGTTAATACATGGAATAAATCACCACAAACACACGCGACTGTAGCCTATGGGCTTCTCCTGTAGCCTACCAGGCTTGCGCAGCGTGGCTAACAACGCCCCTAAAACAAGTGTAACCGTCGGCTCCTCGAGGCTTATTACTTAAACGAAGTTACAGCAGCTATTAGGCCCGAGGTGCAGTGAAATGGCGTCATCTGGTGTCATACAATTCACCCGCTATTAGACCCAAAGTGCAGGAGAAGTGGATATTCAACCACGCCATCCTTCAGGTCGCAGCGACACGTAGGTGTACTTTATGTGCTGTGTCATGCTGCCATCTAGTGGTTGTGGAATATTTAACACCCATTATAGTTCTGGGAATAGATGTGCCCTCGAATAAATGTTCATTTGGGTAATCCATCTGATAAATTGTGTTTTTCTTTTTATACTTCGTACCTTTATAAATTAAAGTGTATCATTAAGGTACCTTTTTCAATGTCATTACTCTGACATTCGACATTAGTCGACCATAAATTTGGGCAATGGGCACATTGTTAGGAGTTGACACTTTGCATAAGTTTTCTCCACATTACTTGATCCAAATTCTGTGATTTTTGTTGTATAAATGTTGTACAATTATGTAGTTTCGTATCAAAGTGGAATGGTGGTTTTCATAAGTCAGCGGCGTTAGTTTGAGCACATAATTGACGTTTTGTTTACATGTGTTCAATGTAAGTCAATGGGAGCCGGAAATCCATAAATAGCGGCGTCCAAAGAATCTTTTGCCGGATAGCATGACGGCGGTGTGTATTTCAGATGTCAAGGATATTGGGATTGTTTTGGATGTTCAATCAAGCATGTACCCTAGCCATAGGTGGGCTCATGTTGTAAATTAAAGTTAGCTAGCTGACTGAAGTGGATATTAGCACTACAGTAGCTACATAAAAAACGTAGCTGAAGGCAAATGTACAACAGAGGGATTGTTTCTGATTTCGCACCTGAAAGTGTTGATAGTTTATTACTGTTCTATAATATGTGACATAGTGGTAAGTCTGATAGCAACAGCAGGCTAAGCCCAGGCTCCCAGTCCCAACCCCAACCCACTGACTAGCGCGACTCTGGGCATCGGTAACGTTCCAGCTTCATACGCAAAGATTGAACAGTACAGTACGTGCGCTCTGCTCTAAGATCTTTGGAGAGAGATGGTGGTGTTTGAGAAAATATACCATGTTGGGTGGGGAGACTTCTGTGATGAAAATAGACTTTCATTTGATTAAGATAGTGGCAAGTGATGTAGCGGTGCTACCCTAATATTTAGGCTGCAGTAGATCACCATGTTAAGCGTTCACCATACTGCAATTAAGTATACTTTTGATTATGCCTCATTTGCCAATAGAATATGTTAAGAGTACAAGAGTACAAGAGTGTAAGTAATGATAGCAAAATAAACTCATTCTGCTCGATCAAATATGCACTTATGCAATATTATTTTTTTCAGAGACACTGTTGAAGTACTTTGGAGCACATCTCTACCACTACCTAACTCTACCTCATCAAGTGTCTGCCTCCATGGCTGATGACACAGAAGGTGAGGTTTTCTTGATGGCAAATGGTTACATAGCCTGTTAATATGACATGACACATTTAACATTTTTTAACAGTTTTTGTTTTATTTATTTATGTATTTATTTAATCATTGCAGGTTCGTCCACTGCAGAGTTGCAGATACCTGAAAGCCAGGAACGAAGTAGGAATAAGTATCTATTTTTTGGGACATTTTATTTTGGATTATTAATGTTTGTCTATTTTGGTTTTATTTTCTAGTTGAAGATTGCTCATTTAATGCACATTTGCGGATTTGTTCTGCAAATCTGTTGAAAAACAAGTCATTAAACGGATGTACTTGTTTACAACAAATACAAATGCTGTTGTATTTTGTTATTTGTCAATTCAACTTCAGTAAACCACCCTTAGTGCTTCACTTTGAATATGAATGTTTCAAATAAATCTGTGATTTTAGTACCCTCTAAGATTAAAAGGTGACAGGGTTGGTGTAAATAACAACTAATACATTGGTTTACCAAGCACATGGGGCCAGAAGTCTAGAGCGGAGCCCCAAAACATTTTTGGCATGTAAGCAAGGATGGATTACTGAATGAGCCTACCGAGTCCTTATGCATCTGTGTCCAGGGGGGACAGTAGTTAATAATCAGTCACTGTATTAATACATAACCTCACTGTATTCATTTATAATATGACATTATAGTGTGAAGTTGTCAATTATCGCCAAGCACAGGTGACTGCGTTGTGGGAGGGGGCCCCCAAATCAAATTCTGCTTAGGGCCCCCAAAAGGCTCGGGCCGGCACTGACTGCAGTGATCTCAGTCTCTATAGTGCTGTTTAATCTCCAGCATTTCTGACCTCAGATCAGACAGCAGCAGAACCAGCTGCACCTGTGCTGCTCTGCTACTGGAAACCTCACAGGTGAGAGGAGTGTAGTTACACAATAACCACCACTAGATGGCAGTATTCATCTCTCAGTGACATCTTTAAATGTAACTCATATGACATTATTTACAAGTGTGCACAGCATAGGCGTTACATATACATACGCAATTTGCAAATAATTAAATAAAAGAAAACTAAATTTATTTTATTTTAATGTAAATAGCCAAATATCACTGTTGCAATGTGTATACAGTGTTCATTGTCTTCCAACAATGGCCACCAAATGACCCTCTAAATCAGGTACAGTAAGTTCTAAAAAGGAGAGACCCAGCAGAAATGTCCACATTATTTATTGAACTGATATTTTGATGTGCTTGTGGCAGCAGTGTAGAAACACAGACCTGGATAACAAACCATCATAGTGTAATAAATTATATAAAATCGGCAATTATTTCAGAGGATTCTAAACACAGAATGTCAGAAATTCAATTCAAGTACTCAGAAGACGATACCTCACAGAACAGAACAGATATTAGATTCACTGCAGTGGTGATATTTTAATGTGATTGTGGCAGCAGTGTAGAAAAACATAAATGGATACAGCAAAACCATCATAAAAATGCCTGCATACAAAAAATCTGCAACATGGAAAAACTGGCATGGAGTAATAAATGGCAAAACACCAGCAATTATTTTAGAGGATAATAAGATAAATAGAATATCAGAAGTTCCGAACTAAATTAAAGTAGCCAGAAGACGATGCCTCACAGGTAAGATATCAGATTGGCTGCAGTTACTGTGTGAGTGACTCATGACTGAACCCCATATGTCTCCATCCATCTCTGCATGTGGGCTCTTGTTCAGACAGAGACAGTTTCTGCTCTAACTGGGCTGTTCTACTGACACAGAGGCCTTCACTGCTATAATACTCAGAGGAGATACACCAGTATTAAAGTATGGAAACACTCTCTCAGTGAAAGTATGTGTGAGAGTGTGTAGGTGTGTGTTATTATCAGGGTCAGAGAATGACAGCTCTCCTCTGTCCCAGTCCAGCTGCACTCTGATCCTCTGGAGTTTCTGCTGCACTGTGAGGAGAGTGTAGGGCTTTGGGGGAGCACGTGCTCCATATTTACCATCTTTATACTGCACACTCCACTCTCCACTCACATAGCCATATTTTCCCTTCCTCTGGGTCAACTCAGCCTTCACACCCACATTCCACAATGTGTTCTCTCCAACCTCCACATCCCAGCAGTGAGTCCCTGAGTTAAAGCCCTCAGAGCCCAGGACACTGTGATACTTATCAAATCTCTCTGGGTTATCAGGAAGCTGCTGTCTCTCATCACCACGTCTCACACTGGTCAGATCCTCAGACAGGATGAGATATCGGTTTGCAGTGTTGGGATCCAGAGTCACAGGAGCTGCAGAGAGAAAGAACACACACATGAGCTGAGCACTGAGTGATGTGTGATGAGGATGTGAATGATGGTCATTATTAATAGTGGTGTTAGAAAGTGTAATGGCAGGAGAAGTAGTAACAGTGAAATGCTCTTTAGTCATCAGGATGAAGGATCACAGCTGTACAGGAGTGTACTCACAGGAGAGGGATGTTAGTGGAAGGGAGGATCATCACTGACCATTCTCATGCATTTATATCCCTCTTCCTCTTTATATCTCTCTTCATCCCTCTATCAATTTGTGTGTGTGTGTGTGTGTGGGGGGATGCATGTGTGTGTGTGAGTGTGTGTGTGCGCGTGAGAGAGTGAGTATGTCTGTGTGTGTGTACTGTGTGTGTTTGTGGTTTGCTAGTGTATGTGTGTGTCCTTGAGTGTGTGTGTATGTGTGTGTGTGTGTGTGTGTGTGTGTGAGAGAGAGAGAGAGCATGTCTGTGTGTGTGAGGGGGGGGGGGGTGTGCTAGTGTATGTGTGTGTGCTTGTGCTTGAGTGTATGTGTGTGTGTGAGAGAGAGAGTTTGTGTGTGTTTGTGGTGTGCTAGTGTATGTGTGTGTGTGTGTGTGAGAGAGAGGGAGTTTGCCTGTGTGTGTGTGTGTGTATGTGTGTGTGCTTGAGTGTGTGTGTGTGTGTGAGAGAGAGAGTTTGCCTGTGTGTGTGTGTGTGTGTATGTGTATGCGTGTGTGTGTGTGTGCATACGTGCGTGTGTATGTATATGTGTGTTCATGTGGCAAAATAAAAAACAGGCATCCTCTCCTTTGGGGTGATTGTTGTAATGACTATTTGGCTACAAAATCCCCACACCCCATGCACAGCAATCGCTGTGTTTCTATATCACACTACACACACACACACACACACACACACACACACACACACACACACACACACACACACACACACACACAGAGGGCCAGATGTCAGCGCCATGGACACACCGCAGATTGCGAACGCTGTCAGACCCAAGTTTCCGTCGTATTTATCAATCGTTCAATCCTTAGCGAAACTGCGCCTTTCTCTGCCTTTCTCCGCCCATAAACACAATTTACGAACGTCCACAACTGAATGGCAGCGCCTACATACAAGCGCAGTTGAATGATGAACTGATAACTGATAACAAACATTAAAAGAATCAAACGTTTAGCGATTATGAAATAATACCATACATGATAAGATGTAAACAAGCAGGGAGATAATGAAGATCAGTAGTTACTACCAACTAATCAAACTACTTGTGCACGTAGGCTATGGAAGATTGGTCAAATCTAGCAAGTAGGAAAGTTTAAGTGAATGACGTGAAAGTGAAAGTAAGACATTTGAAAGGCCAACGAAAGTTATGGTTGCTTTTGGTAGTAGGCTTCAAATACCTTTACCACAAAAACTGGTGCTCTAAATAGCGATTCTGTTGTCTTTGAAAGGTTCTCTTATTGATGCATTGAACTGCAATTTGGATTAACACCTGCTTTTACAAGGCGGAAGTATTTAGGCGCAGAATAGACGTGCGCTTTCAGGAGCAGTCTTTGTACATACCGCGGAATACATAACTAGGCGCTCTTTACTCTTCCCCTCCCATCTTTTTACACTAAACTCCCACTTTCCCCTGGATCCTCCCATGAATGCATATGAATGACATGACAATCGCAATCTGCCACTTTCAGCTCCCGCGACAGGCAGTTTGCGCTTTTACATCATTGCGGCCTGTTTGTACATACCTCGCAATGATTTTACATGCACATTGCGAAACAAATATGCCTGAAATGGGCGCAAAAGCGTACATCTGGCCCACAGAGTTGGTCCCATTTCCATGATTACAAGATTGATTATGTGTGTTAAAAACATAGGCTACTCACTGTACTGAACAGTCTCCTGCATCTTCTCCCAGACTCTGAACTTCAGGTTGCCCAGGTGCTTTGCCACATTGATCAGAGCTCCTGAAACCCTCTCTGGATCCTGCAGTGTGCACTGGGCTCTGGAATAACATTCAGGAGTCAGTGCTGCTGTGGGTTTGGGTTCAGAACCACAGAGAAGAGAGAGAGAGGAGGCAGATCACTCACCTTTCCACTGTGCTCTTGTAGTTCTGGAAAATAAGAATTAAAAGAAAATATCAGGCATTATTGTTATAACTAGATGTACCACAGAGCGGTACAAAATATGACCGCCGCCCAGTCCAGCAAAAATAGACCACAAAAATAAATCACGCTGAAAGGCCTGTATGATTCTAACTGTCTCACTAAATTGCATTAGCCACACTCAATTCTCACTGGTATCTGCTAGACAACAAGTACCAAAACATGATTAGTTCATAGATTTCACATGTAAAATTCATTTTATACAACCCCACCCCCATCTTGCCTGTTCATAATTCTTGAAAAAGAAGAAATTCTTGAATTGTGTGCATGTGTGCGTGTACACGTTTATGTTTATGTGTGTGTGTGTGTGTGTGTGTGTGTGTGTGTGTGCGTGCGTGCTTGTGTGTTTGCCTGCATATGTGTGTTTGTGCATGTGCATGCATGCGTACATATGTCTACTGTGTGAGTATGTGTCTTTCGTATGATTACTGTGAATGTATGTGTGTGCGTGTGTATCTGTTTATGCACATGTGTGCACATGGAATGGGTTAACATGACCCCTGAAGGCAAACATACGGAAAAAATTGGTCATCCTAGGCCATACATGGGCAACATACGGCCCGCGGGCCACATCCGGCCCGTGGGCTTTCCCTGACCGGCCCGCGTAAGGTCCGTGAAAGAACAATAGTCAAGAGCCTAGCATAGAGATAATGCATGCAAATCAATATCGTTGTTTTTATTTTGAAAGCGACTGCTATTTGTACGCCCATACATTTGTGCATGGATGCGGCGACGTAAACACCCTCACTGATGTGCTGGTGAATAGAAAAATGCTTCTGCGTCGACACAATGCAGTTGCCTTTACGTCGGCGTAAACCTTTCAAAGTTTTGTGTCTCTTATGTCTGCGTCGCTCACCACCGCAAAGGTTGTTAGAACGAACTCCTACTGCTGCTCGTTGGCGATACGAAGTGTTCATTTCAAAACGTTACTGGCAGATAGACAGTTTACAATCGGATAACCCCGTAATTGTAACCAAAATATGTCTGAGTTTATTTGCAAAGCTTATGTTAGCGAACTAGTATGATGCTACTACCCACAGGTTGCTTGAAGCAGCCGGCTCAACACACAGAGCGAGTTGACCAATCACAGTTATGTGCATAAAGTTAAAGCAAAAACACAGCCTACATTTTTAAAATAGTTTTCTTTGTGCATGTTGATTAACTAATGACAGCCTACTATTGTCTGCTCCACATTTTCGTAGTCTAATTCTGCATAGAGTTAATTTAATGATGGTAATGATTTAATGATGAAATATTGCTGAGTGTTGATGAAATGGTGGCACAGGCCTATCGGTTGTACTGACTCCTTCACATTTTCATGACCTAGCCTAATTATATAGATATTGTAGTACTTTTTTATATCAGTCTTTGAAAACTGAAAAAAATGTCAATGTCAAAATGTTTTTTTCGAGAATGAGGATTAAATACTGGACATAGACTAAATATTGCTGTTTTTCCTTTGTCTCCCTCACATTTTCATCTGTTCTTACGACTAGTAAACAAAACCATTGATTTACTTAATGTTATACAAGAACAGAATAGAATTGAACAGAATTGAGTTCATACTTGAGTTCGGTATTTTGGGTCCGGCCCTCCTCAACAGTCCCAGTTTGTCATGTGGCCCCTTGGGGAAATTAGTTGCCCACCCCTGTCTTACACCATATTTTAAGGAAATACAGTTGTTTATTTAAGATTAGTAAGTGTATGTTTTAACCTTTGTTGTGGCATCCATGTTTTTCACACATTCTGATAGCAAAACATGCTTTTAGAACTACTTTTTTTTCTTATGTACAATAGGAAAACAGCTAAACAGCAAAACACCTTTCTGTTGGTTCCGATTTTGTGTAGGCCTAGGCTATGTCTGTGTGCCATCGACAATCTTTCTCTCCATGCTCTGAAGAACACCAAATATGGAGGTTTAAAATAGAAAGACAACCCAGGGCATATCATCTTCAATTCAGGTTGTCCATTACAAGAGCAAAAAAGAAGGGGGGCACTCAGTGTGTGACTGCACTGCATTATCTATTTTTATGCAGAGCACTGTGGCCAATGTCTCTCCATCACAGTTATTTATGTTAAAATTAATTCAACAACTTAGTTGTGTTCCATCTAGTTCAGCTTCATCTATGCAGTAAACAGTATAGCCTACCCCAAGACACATCTAGATAGCATGCATCAGGTAAATATATTAAAATTAAAATACGAAACACAATGGTATGCCGATACAAATCACAGATTTTATTAGGCACATCGAAAATATTGTTTGTATTTGTTATACATATATTTCAATTGCTTTAGAAATATTGCCATGCGATAGCTTTAACCAAAGTCCTTTTAGGCAAGTCCCTCCACTCGGCAGCCATATTGCAATGCTTTTTGGGCACACTTTTAGTTTTAAATCAAATTTAAAGACCCATCTATTTTCTTTGGCCTATAATGTCCATTAATTTCTCCCCTTGTTTGGTTGTTTATTTTTATTTTATTTTTTATTTAATCTTATTTCTATTTCTTTTCTGCATTATATTAACTGGCATCTAACTTTACTGTACATCTTTCTCTAGGCCTATAGTAGTAGTAGTTTCAGTAACCATATGTTTATTTTTATCTACATTCATAATCTGTTTATTATTATTATTATTATTATTATTATTATTATTATTATTATTATTATTTTGTATTTTCATTTATTTATTTTTATTTTTTGTCATTTATGTCTTTTTTTTTTGTCTTTTTTACTGTTTATTTTATTTCTGAGCACCTTGGGTCAATAACATTGCGTTTAAGTGTGCTATATAAATAATATGACTTGACTCATCGGGCATCCGTTTCGGCAGAAATGCGCGTGCGCAAGGCTTCACGACACCAATCTAGATAAGCATGCATCAGGTAAATATATTAAAATTAAAATATGAAACACAATGGTATGCCGAAACAAATCACAGATTTTATTAGGCACATCGAAAATATTGCTTTAGAAATATTGCCATGCGATAGCTTTAACCAAAGTCCTTTTAGGCAAGCCCCTCCACTTGGCAGCCATATTGCAATGCTTTTTGGCCACTCGTCGGGCATCCGTTTCGGCAGAAATGCGCGTGCGCAAGGCTTCACGACACCAATCTTGCTCGAGATCACAAAACATGACTGGCACGTCTTTACAACACACCACATTATTGGCTCAATGTAGGCTATTCACAATATAGCACATGATTGGCTTAATCTATTCACATGTCGACGTTTTGCCGCAGAAGGGGTATGATATGTCTAGACAACTGCCATATTGGCGTTACAAACTATCCCCATGCATTTCTATGGAGGATTTTTTGAGTGCTGTGTCTCCTCATTAGAAAGTCTCTGCATCATCCGTGTAGCTGTCTGTATGCCAGGACACAAACTGTAGAAATGCACTATTTTATAGACCTACAGGGGGCGGTAACGCACAGACAGGTACCGAATCTGGCAAACAACTGAATCTTCCGAAGCACAACTCTGCGGCTGTTAGGAAAGTTGGACAGCTCTCTGTCTAGTCTGCAAGTAAATATCAACTTTCCATTCACCTAATAAGTGTTCTGTTCAGTCTTATCTAGGCAAGTAGCCTAACTTTGAGAAGGGGTGACTTGAAAGAATTCAAGGACACGACACGTTATCATAGAATGTTTCTGTTTTGTTCTCCATGTGCTGCCTAACGTTACCAGGCTTGCTAATGTAACGCTACAACCTGTGTAGCCAACCATTTGTATTGCGCCAGTTTTGTGCAACTTGAATAACGGACGTAGGCTAATGTTCCTATGCCTATGCCAGGTGAACAAAAGTCGCTTCTAAAGTGTTTCCGTCTTTCAGGTGACCTCGCTCTCCGTGTGTAAGCAGGTTACCTGTCTGTCTGCTGCAGGGGTTTAAGGATGGCGTCGAGTCTCTCTGAGGAGGATTTCTCCTGCCCTGTGTGCTTCGGCGTCTTCAAGAACCCTGTCATGCTAACATGCAGTCACAGCTTCTGTGAGTCCTGCGTGAGGCGGTGCTGGGAGGCCAGTGGATCCAGAGAGTGTCCAGCCTGCCGAAACCCATCTCATGACCTCCCTCGACCTAACCTGGTTTTGAAAAACTTATGCGAGAAATTTTTACAGCAGATGAAAGCTTTAGCTGAGATGTGTCAATTACACAATAAGAAACTGGAGTTTTTCTGTTGGGATGATGAACAACCAATTTGTGTTATGTGTCGAGATGCGGAGACACACTCAAACCACAGAGTTTGTCCCATAGAGAAGTTATCCTGTAAGCGAAAGGTGAGAAATATTTTGTGGAAGGGGGGCGGGGGTCTTGGATTTTGAAGCAACCATCTTAAACTCTCCCCAATACACATGTGTCGGTAGGGTACACAAATAGTAATGAAAATGTTCTTTCTAGTCGACACTAGAGGCTAAATTGCAGCCTTTGCGGAAGAAGCTGAAGGCCTTTCAAGAGGCCAAACTCATTTATGAACGAACAGCAAAGCACATAGAGGTAAGAAAAAATATTTACACAGGTTCCTACTTGGTTGTATCTTTGGTTAAAAAGGACAAAGCCAAAACTGGCTGGGGGACCTATTATACGAACAGATCTATAAATTGACAAGATTTAAGATTATAATTTGCTTAACATTTTGTATACACATTCTTATCTGGTTTCTTGATGATTGATTATCCAGTCAGGATTAGTTGTGTGTCATCTGCAAATTATTTCTATTCCTGTTCGATCAAATCTCTCTTTTAAGCAGTGCTAGAATAGCATCTCCAAGATTAATAGATTTTTTTTTTTTTTTTTTTTTTAACAGTCTCAGGCCAAAGATGTTGAGGAGGGCATCGAGGGGGTGCTGAACGACTTCTTAGGCTTTCTGGGGCAGACTAAGAGGGACAAAATGCGTGCACTCAAGGTGGAAAAGAGATCGAAGATTCTGATGGTTGAAGAGAAGAAGAGGGCAGACAGGGAGATCTCATCCCTCACTTCCACTTTAGAGTCCACGGAGGAGGCGATGGGGGCTGACATCACCACATTTCTTCGGGTAATTGGGCTCTCCTCGGACATTGGCATTAAGGGCCCGGATTTGAAATGATGGACCAAGTGCTAAGTCTAATCAAAGCTAATTTAATAACAGGCAAAATCAATTGGCTGATTTAACAGCATGAGCAAGACCTCAACTGCAAACATTGATGAGTCAGCTCGGTGCTCACATGCCACACAATAGCTATAGTTCATACAGAAGAACCCCAGTTGGTCTTGTTTTAATTACACAATTCTGGGGCTGTATTAGTGTAGACGGGCAGAAATTGAGAAGTTTGAGTACAGTTATGTAGACACCTGCGTTCACTTCCTGGTAGGCCACTGGTACTAACACAAGTCCCTTTTCCCCTTTGCGATTTAACAGGACTACGAGGAGACAGAGGGAAGGTGAGTGATCTGCCTCCGATATCTGTTTCTGTCTTTTTGTGGTGTGGACACCAACCCACAGCAGCACTGACTCCTGCATGTTATTTCAGAATTCAGTGCACACTGCAGGATCCAGAGAGTGTTTCAGGAGTTCTGATTGACGTTCCAAAGCACCTGGGCAACCTAAGGTTGAGTGTTTGGGAGGAGATGCAGAATTTGGTTACGTATTGTGAGTATTTCATACCCTTATTTTTTACTATTATCTTTTTTTTGTTTCTCTTTTTTATCCTACACTGTTCAGCACATTTGATAAAGTGCTCTATAAATAAAATGTGTTATTATATATTATTTTGTACATTTACGCACCAGTTTGTCTGATGTCAAAACATAAATAGGATTTATCTTGGCAGTTGGTGTCAGTACTTTGATAGTAATTTACTAGGTAAAGTTGACTAATATGTAAAAGACTATTTTATCCAAAGCAACACGGACTTGCAACGGCGGGTTTGGGTATTGTAGCTGGGGCGCTCAATTGTCAGGTTGCAGTTCCTTCACTAGCGGGCATAATGGGTTTAATGTGAAATGAGTTAGTGCAGTGGTCCCCAAACTACGGCCCGCGGGCCAGATACGGCCCGCCACTTCATTTTGGGTGGCCCCCCAAAACATATCCGTGGTATATAGCATCTGGCCCGCATGGGAGTACGACATCGTCAAACTATAACCTCCGTAATTTCCCCCATTCATTCTCTATGACGAGTCTTAACAGTACCAATGTAATACTCTTTTTGTCCACTGGTGGTTGTTTTGGCGCTGTTTCGCGTTTGCCATCGAAAATGGAATGAAATGTAGGCCTACCTGCAAACAATGTAAGAGGCCTATGCTGACTGCATCAGTGCTCAAAGTATTCTAAAAGTTTATCAATTAATTGTTAATAACTAACTAACTTTTATTCAAGTCATATTTCTGGGACTTTCTGGGATAATTATTTCTATTTTTATTCACTTGTTCAAATGTACAAATTCACAATTCACAAAGTTCTCATCAGGTGAGTGAAAGTGGTCATTTCAGATGTTTTTGCCAGCACTTCATAAAACTCTCATAGTTTGAGAACTTCAAATTATTTGTAGGATATTGCTTGTTCACAAGTTGAGCTGTGTATGCAAAGACACAGAGTTCAGAGTTTTGAATAAAACATTTTGAATAAAATACACTTTTGGGACTACCTGCTAATATTATTTCTCTGCTATTAGTATTATTTCATTTGAGCTACATTTTACACTGATATTGTATGATGGCAATATAAACACAGCTAACAATGGTAAATTGTAGTAGCCTATGATTAAATGTAATGGAATATTCAACTAAGGTAGACTGCTGTTGTTCACAGCACTAAGCTATTTATGGTTACTAACATACTCCGAGTCTCTGGCCCTCTCTTAGAGCCAGGCATAGTGAGCTGGCCCTCGGAAGAAAAAGTTTGGGGACCACTGAGTTAGTGTAACGGTAGCCAGCTGGTCCGTAGCTGGATGTACGTTGGTAAACCTAAGTAAGTATATATATACTCTTTTGATCCCATGAGGGAAATTTGGTCTCTGCATTTATCCCAATCCGTGAATTAGTGAAACACACACAGCACACAGTGAACACACAGTGAGGTGAAGCACACACTAATCCCGGCGCAGTGAGCGGCCTGCAATAACAGCGGCGCTCGGGGAGCAGTGAGGGGTTAGGTGCCTTGCTCAAGGGCACTTCAGCCGTGCCTACTGGTCGGGGTTTGAACCGGCAACCCTCCGGTTACAAGTCCGAAGCGCTAACCAGTAGGCCACGGCTGCCCTCCTGACGTGCTGCCAAGTGAGCTAGCGGCTTTTAGCTCGATTGCTGGCGCGCTCGACTTGCGATCCAAGGGGCTGCTGTTTGCGGGTTTGAGTCTGGACGTGTGCAGGGCTGAGCCGGGCAGTTCAACACAACGCAAGTCACATTAGCAGCTCTGCACTTTTGTGTTTCCGTGTGGATGGTTTACTGTGGACGGGCGTGAATATGTAAATAAGCAAACAAACAAACAAAACTTTATCCTCAAGAATATCCTCAAATTCACTACATCACAAACAGTTATGTGAAATTGAATGGCTTAATCAGTATTACAAATTCTAAAGTGTGTGTGTGTGTGTGTGTGTGTGTGTGTGTGTGTGTGTGTGTGTGTGTGTGTGTGTGTGTGTGTGTGTGTGTGTTTGTTTCACTCTGCAGTTCCAATCCTGCTGAATCCAAACACTGCCAGCAAACATGGCATCGTGTGTCCAGATCTGATAGAACTGGGTGCTCCTGATCCTGCCACTGCTGCTGCTGCTGTTGCCAACGGCAACAACCCCGACAACTTCCCAGACCACCCCGGGAGGTTTGATTTCAGGAACACCGTCCTGGGCTCCGAGGGGTTCGACTCGGGGACTCACTGCTGGGAGGTGGAGGTTGGGGACAGTACGGAGTGGTGCGTGGGCGTGATGGCCGAGTCCGCCCAGAGGAAGGGAGACTTCACCTCCAGGAGCGGCGTCTGGTATCTGGCTCGCTGGGGGGAGAGGCACGAGGCCTGCTGTCCTCCGAACAGGCCGGTAGCCGTCGCAGTGGACCGGCTGTGGAGGGTCAGAGTGCAGCTGGACTGGGAGAGAGGAGAGCTGTCGTTCTCTAGCCCCTGGGACCCCGACGCACACCTACACACGTTCACACACACTTTCACTGAGAGAGTGTTTCCGGTGTGCTCAGGTGATAAGTATCTCGCAATAGCGCCAGGGGATGTTTCTGTAAAACTACAGACTATCTTGTCCGGATAAGTAGAGGAAGTGTACACACACACACACACACACACACACACACACACACACACTGGACATTTCATACACTGACAAAAGACACACACAGATATTAGAGACACACACACAGAAGTGAAGGTCATTGGCATTTAAGGTCTTCAATAGATAGTGTTGTTGCTTTACGAAGAGGGTCAACCCACCTGACATTTGAGGTCAAATGTTTTTGTTTGTTTATGAAACAATCTGCAGTTAAACCCTCATTCTTTTCTTTGTTCACTAGTTTGTGTGACTGTGTGCTTTTCTCTCAGTATGGACTTGAGGGATTGTGTGCTTTTCTTTCAGTATGGACTTGAGGGATTGTGTGCTGTTTTTGTTTATGAAACAATCTGCAGTTAAACCCTCATTCTTTTCTTTGTTCACTAGTTTGTGTGACTGTGTGCTTTTCTCTCAGTATGGACTTGAGGGATTGTGTGCTGTTTTTGTTTATGAAACAATCTGCAGTTAAACCCTCATTCTTTTCTTTGTTCACTAGTTTGTGTGACTGTGTGCTTTTCTCTCAGTATGGACTTGAGGGATTGTGTGCTGTTTTTGTTTATGAAACAATCTGCAGTTAAACCCTCATTCTTTTCTTTGTTCACTAGTTTGTGTGTTCAGTATTTCAAGCCATTCAGTCTTCAGCACTGACAACTGGGGAATCAAATATCTTTGATTTCTTCGATCTTTATTTCTCTTATTAAAAAAATTGTTCACGGTTACAATCTATTCACATCTGTCATCTGTACAAAATCATTTTCGTTTACATTTACGTTTCATTTACACAACTCAAATTGATGTCCTCAGGTGGGGATGTCCAGTTTGTCATCATGTCTATAGTCCTCAACCTCCATCGCCATCAGGAACTCTGCAGAACAAAGAACAAGGAAGCGTTTCACTCTCCAGCTAAAATAGTATAGATATTGGATATCATTATGGTAACAGTACGGTATCTAGATAACACAGAACTCTAAAATAGTATAGATATTGGATATCATTATGATAACAGTATGATATCTAGATAACACAGAACGCTGTAAGTGCAAGGGATTTTCTCAATCATGAGTGATTTCCTGTAAGAACAAAAAGGTGGTGTTGTAGCAGTAGGTCAACTTGGCCCCATGTTGGTACACACTCACACTCTAGTGCTCTCCCTCAGTGTAGTTCTGCATGGAGATGAACACTTAGGCAAAACCCATCAGCAGAAGCACACACTCACACACACACTACACTACCCTCCCCCCATCCCTCTCACTCACACACACACACACACACACACACACACTCACTATGTAGTCCATGTCAGGCTGTGTGGAGATACAGACCCAGGCCAACCCCATCGAACACACACTCTTACCCTCTGTGTAGTCCATGTCGGGCCGTGTGGAGATAAAGACCCAGGCCAACCCCATCAGTAGGAACACACACTCTTACCCTCTGTGTAGTCCATGTCGGGCCGTGTGGAGATGAAGACCCAGGCCAACCCCACCAGCAGAGCCACCACCAGGTTCACCACGATCCAGGGCTTCAGCAGCTGCTGCTCTGAACCAGGGGGCCTACAGAACAGGGAGTGGGGTCAGTCTGTGTGTGTGTTATTCACCAGAGCATCTCATCAGTGGGGTAGAGGTGGTGTGTGTGTGTGTGTGTTCCAGTCCTCACCAGAGTGTCTGATTGCCAGTAGGGTAGAGATGGATGCGATCACTGGTCATCTGCTGACTCAGAGTCAAGATGAGAGCTGCAAAGTACACTGCAACAACACCAACATCCAGCCATTCATTCATCCATTCATCCATTTATTCATTCAAACAAGCAATCAATCCGCATCATATCTTGATCTATCCAGGGAATGTGAGGCAGGTTGTGATACACAAGACACTCTTATCATATTGCAGTATTTCATATTGGGACATATCCATCATGATTCGTCTGGTATTGTGGCATAGGTGGTCACACTGAGGTATATGTATGGGGGTAGGTGGTGATTGCGGGTATTGTGTGGTAGGTGGTAATAGTGGGTATTGTAGGTAGGTGGTAATAGTGGGTATTGTAGGTAGGTGGTGATGATAGTGGATATTGTAGGTAGGTGGTGATAGCAGGTATTGTAGGTAGGTGGTGATAGTGGGTATTGTAGTAATAGCGGGTATTGTGGTATTGTAGGTAGGTGGTGATAGTGGGTATTGTAGTAATAGCGGGTATTGTGGTATTGTAGGTAGGTGGTGATAGTGGGTATTGTAGTAATAGCGTGTATTGTGGTATTGTAGGTAGGTGGTGATAGTGGGTATTGTAGGTAGGTGGTAATAGTGGGTATTGTAGGCAGGTGGTGATAGCAGGTATTGTGGGTAGGTGGTAATAGTGGGTATTGCAGGTAGGTGGCGCTAGTACTCACAAAGGGAGGCCAGGGCTGCTGGGTCCATGGTGAGCAGCCCCCTCAGGGCCATAGAGGCCTTGGCCAGATTCACCCTGACAGGACACACACACACGGGGCAACAGAGAGAGAGGGGGATTATTGAGGTCATCAACATGATCTTAACACACAGAGACACAGCCACACACACACACACACACTGACACTGACACACACACACCCTTACCTGTCTAACGCAGACACGGTGCTAGCAGGTAGAGCAGGGACTGGGCAGGGTAGGGTATATACACACACACACACACACACACACACACACACACACACACACACACACACCCTTA
The DNA here is from genome assembly GCF_046254945.1 of Alosa pseudoharengus. Lineage (NCBI taxonomy): Eukaryota > Metazoa > Chordata > Actinopteri > Clupeiformes > Clupeidae > Alosa > Alosa pseudoharengus. The sequence continues at coordinate 10,967,306 of NW_027468718.1, read as the reverse complement.
CCTGTCGAACGCAGACACGGTGCTGATGGCGAGCAGCAGGTAGAGCAGGGACTGGGCAGGGTAGGCCAGGGGATGGTACTGCTGCAGCAGGTTGGGGAGGGTGGTGAGCTGTTCCCCTGCCAGCACGTACACCACTATGATGTTCCACACGGCATAGCCAGCCAGGAACCCGTGGGAGAACAGACCAATGATCCTGCAGTGCAACGCAACATAGGCTGAGTATCTACCAGCGCGTATACAAACAGCATTACACATGCACAGAGATACACACACAGACACACACACACACGCTCAGACACACAAGCATACACACAAGAGCAACCCAACAATTCAGCAATACAACACAGCATAAAGTAAATTATAGTCACACACGCACACACACAAAGCCAGCTGGGAAACCAATGGGAAGCCCCAAGCACTGTGAGAGCCTAGCGATACTGCTAGAGACACACCACAGGGCACTGGTGCCCATCATCCACACACACATACACATTACTACACCACCCACACACACATACACATTACTACACCACCCACACACACATACACATTACTACACCACCCACACACACATACACATTACTACACCACCCACACACACATACACATTACTACACCACCCATACACACATAAACACATTACTACACCACCCATCCACACACACACATTACTACACCACCTAAACACAGGGCACTGGTGCCTATCATCCACACTACACCACCTAAACACAGTGCACTGGTGCCCATCATCCACACATACACATTACTACACCACCTAAACACAGGGCACTGGTGCCCATCATCCACACATACACATTACTACACCACCTAAACACAGGGGACTGGTGCCTATCATCCACACTACACCACCTAAACACAGTGCACTGGTGCCCATCATCCACACATACACATTACTACACCACCTAAACACAGTGTCAACAGCATCTACTGCAAATATACACTAAGAAAACAGAACTGCTCTTCTGCTTATCTTCTGTCATGGCAGCATGATACACTAATATCAGCATGATCTCAGCTCTCTTGATTAGCTAAAGCAGTTCAGCCTTGTGCCATTTGGAGAGCCACTGACTTGCGATTGCAACCACACCAGTTTGACCTTTGACCCTCTGACCTGAAGCCGCTGTGCACCCTCATGGCCACGTCCCGCGTGGACCACATGGTCCTGACCTCCATGAACTCGTCCAGCTGCATGCTGGGCAGGGGGAGGTCCAGGCGGTCACCAAACTGGCCTGAGAGGAGAGTGGAGGAGAGGAAGAGGGGAGGAGAGGAGAGGAGATGGGAGGAGAGGCCAAGAGAGAGGATGGGGAGGAGAGGCGAGGTGAGGAGAGGAGAGAAGGAGATTGGAGGAGAGGAGAGGGGCGCTCATGTTTTTTCTTGAAAAGCACCTTTCTCCCATGACACATTCTCCATTGTCAATAAAGGCTGAAAACTAGTTCACAAATAGACATTTAAAAAATGGTGAGAGCTACGCACACCTTGCCCATGGCACATTCTCCACTGTCAATAAAGGCTGAAAACTAGTTCACAAATAAAGAGGTAGGGGGCGCTCACGGTTCCTCTCGACGAACACCTTGCCCATGGGGAAGCCGGGCCCCATGGGGGCGGAGAAGAGGGAGCGCTGGGGGATGGACCCGTGAGGGTCCGACAGCTCCTCGTCCTCCACCGTCAACTCGTTATGGAACTGCATCTCCACCGCCTTCGGCTTCCTGCAGGACACACACACACACACACACACACACACACACACACACACGTGAGGAGGGACATGAGTGGAAACTAGTGATAATGATACTTACTGCACACACACACACACACACACACACTCGCGCATGCACACACGCTCGCTCGCTCACTTCCTCCTCTTGGTTTTCTTGGTGACCTCCTCCCCATCCACCGGCTGGTCAGCCATGTCCCCATTGGCCAGCTCCATCTGCTCCAGCTCCAGCTCTGAAGGGAAGCAAGTAGAACCCAGTGTCAAACTGAAACCAGAAATACTCATATAGGCACACTGTGTCTCTACACACACACACACACACACACACACACACACACCTACACACACATACACACACACACACACACACACACACACACACACACACACACACACACACACACACACACACTGGGAGGGTCTCAGTGGATAACCTTGATACACTAATATACTAATATCATTATTGTAATTTTAGGCCAAAATTCAGGGGCAGCATTACCGTGAATGAATGGGAGGATGAAAGTAGAACATTTGTAAATGTGTATAAATGCACAAAGTGAATGAATGGGAGGATGAAAGTAGAACATTTGTAAATGTGTATAAATGCACAAAGTGAATGAATGGGAGGATGAAAGTAGAACATTTGTAAATGTGTATAAATGCACAAAGTGAATGAATGGGAGGATGAAAGTAGAACATTTGTAAATGTGTATAAATGCACAAAGTGAATGAATGGGAGGATGAAAGTAGAACATTTGTAAATGTGTATAAATGCACAAAGTGAATGAATGGGAGGATGAAAGTAGAACATTTGTAAATGTGTATAAATGCACAAAGTGAATGAATGGGAGGATGAAAGTAGAACATTTGTAAATGTGTATAAATGCACAAAGTGAATGAATGGGAGGATGAAAGTAGAACATTTGTAAATGTGTATAAATGCACAAAGTGAATGAATGGGAGGATGAAAGTAGAACATTTGTAAATGTGTATAAATGCACAAAGTGAATGAATGGGAGGATGAAAGTAGAACATTTGTAAATGTGTATAAATGCACAAAGTGAATGAATGGGAGGATGAAAGTAGAACATTTGTAAATGTGTATAAATGCACAAAGTGAATGAATGGGAGGATGAAAGTAGAACATTTGTAAATGTGTATAAATGCACAAAGTGAATGAATGGGAGGATGAAAGTAGAACATTTGTAAATGTGTATAAATGCACAAAGTGAATGAATGGGAGGATGAAAGTAGAACATTTGTAAATGTGTATAAATGCACAAAGTGAATGAATGGGAGGATGAAAGTAGAACATTTGTAAATGTGTATAAATGCACAAAGTGAATGAATGGGAGGATGAAAGTAGAACATTTGTAAATGTGTATAAATGCACAAAGTGAATGAATGGGAGGATGAAAGTAGAACATTTGTAAATGTGTATAAATGCACAAAGTGAATGAATGGGAGGATGAAAGTAGAACATTTGTAAATGTGTATAAATGCACAAAGTGAATGAATGGGAGGATGAAAGTAGAACATTTGTAAATGTGTATAAATGCACAAAGTGAATGAATGGGAGGATGAAAGTAGAACATTTGTAAATGTGTATAAATGCACAAAGTGAATGAATGGGAGGATGAAAGTAGAACATTTGTAAATGTGTATAAATGCACAAAGTGAATGAATGGGAGGATGAAAGTAGAACATTTGTAAATATGTATAAATGCACAAAGTGAATGAATGGGAGGATGAAAGTAGAACATTTGTAAATGTGTATAAATGCACAAAGTGTAAGTGTAAATGTGTATAAATGCACAAAGTGTAAGTGTAAATGTGTATAAATGCACAAAGTGTTTCTCTACCGAGATTCTGCGCCTTCTTTTTCTTCTTCTTCTTCTGTGGTGGACTGGGGGGCGGCTCAGGGGTCAGGGGCTCCCTGCTCTCCGACTCACGCCGGCTGGACAAGCCCTCCATCTCCAGCCCATCCTCCGCACCTGTGTGTGTGTGTGTGTGTGCGTGCATGCGTGTGTGCGTGCATGCGTGTGTGCGTGCGTGTGTGTGAGAGAGAGAGAGAGATAGAGAGAAAGAGAGATAGATAGATAGATAGATAGATAGATAGATAGATAGATAGAGAGAGAGTTCATTATAGAGGCATCTCCACAGTAATCTCTCCATTGCCAAGCGTCCATCCCTGCTCTAGTGCACATGCACAGCAACAGAGCAAACCATGCATCCATTAAAATGTCAAACTAAACCCATGAACTCAACTCTTCTCGTCAGGGTCATCCACTTCGATGATTTCCTTTTTGGCTTTCTTTTTCTTGGGTTTGGCAATGGGCATCTCGTCTGTGAACACAAGCAGTGTCTGTCAATCAATCAATCAATCAATCAATCAATCAATCAATCAATCAATTAACTGAGGGTCCCAGGCCATTACAGACACAAGATACTAATAATCACTCCTGTGATTGGTTGACCACAGTCAATAAATAATAGCTGTGGTGCTGACTTCCTGGATTCATCACTATATTTGTACAGCCCAATTGCTAAATGCAAAACAAAACATGTATGGATGATCTAATGGTAAATTTATCCTGTTTCAGTGATCATTCGATTTTGTACTTTGGAATGAGAGGATTAGTGCACTAGGTCAGGACGAATATGTTTAGTGTGTAACGTCATTCACACACTCCATTGGGGTCAGTTTAACAAAGCTTAATAAGAATGTTTGCGGATATTGGGTCTAACAGCAAGCATCACTTCCAGGGACTTAGCTAGCATTAGGGGTATAGTTAGAATCATAACAAACAGCATAATCACATTATCTCAACAGGCTGACGTGCTTTCCTTAGGACGTCATATCACTGGGTGATCCTGCTACCCTTTTACATATTTTGTGAGAAATAGAGATGCTTCTCATCAAGTAAAATGTAGTGCCATACAGCAACGGCCATGGTGGCGAAAGAGAGCTTGTTGAAAATGTCTCTATCATTTAATTATGGTAAGTTGTCCAATGATGCTTTTGAGAATTGCATCCCAGATCGAGATTGAACCTTAGGGAAAACATCCCTCCCTGTCTCCACTAGATCTCCACTCCACTGGCAGAAGAGATACTATATATCACGTTCCTGTATACATAAAGGATACATCAAATAGACCTAATAGACCATCGGAAAAACAGCAGATGACTGAGCAGTAGGTTCATACTAGACATAGTCCTGATCCATACAAAACTATCCCCATATAATACAGTCTTTCCACTCACCTCCTGCGTCTTGGCTTTACACCGGAGATCCAGTAGGGGGCAGCATAACACAGGGAGAGACAAGTCAACATCGGCTACAGTTATGCAGTTCAACACACACAAACACAGAGAACAGCACACACCCAAACCCCACTGCCTCCCACACACCAGTGCCCTTAATCAAATGGCCTGGGGCCTATGGCAGGCCCTTGAGAAGCTGGTGCTTGTGAGGCAGATGAGAAGCTGGTGTTTGTGAGCCAGATGAGAAGCTGGTGTTTGTGAGCCAGATGAGAAGCTGGTGCTTGTGAGCCAGATGAGAAGCTGGTGTTTGTGAGCCAGATGAGAACCTGGTGCTTGTGAGCCAGATGAGAAGCTGGTGCTTGTGAGGCAGATGAGAAGCTGGTGCTTGTGAGGCAGATGTAAAGGGCTGTGAGGTGGGTGGATGAAATAAGGATTTGGCCACAGCTGTTTTCCAAAGCAGTATGGTTCAATAGCTGTATAACAGGAGCCATGACTGACTTTGCAATTAAATACACAGCGTATGGATTCAACCGCAATATATCTGTATGAGGGCTGGTTATTAAATAGCAAGGCTGGAGTGTTTTGTTTTTTCATTACAGTTGTATTCAGCGAGCGGATTGTGAGGAGATGTTTGCTATATGTGACAAAAAATGTTCCAGATTAGAAATCGCATAACAAGACTTAGAGAACCCTTAAAGAATGACTCTTTGAATCAAAGAATGATTATTTAACCATAGATCTACTAATGTGTCGTATTTGGGCATGAATCCCCCCCCCAACCCCCCGCTAGTCCTCCAGCTTTGTAGCCTTGTAGTCCTCCTGCCATACCCATAACATGTCGTCACAGCTTATATGTTGTTAAGTGGCGGATACTAAACAATTAACTCATTATCAATTAAGTAATTAAGTTCTTAATTAAGAACAATTAAGTTCTTTTAGAACAAAGAACCTCTTGCATAAGTAGGCTACACATTGTCAGCTGATTCAAGACCTAACCTAAAGTAATCCTTGATCTATGGTAAATCCTGCAATGACGTAGGTCCACTGTATTAATCAAGACATAAAGAAATCATTCTTAAGAGCCAACTCCATTAATTTAACATTTTGTTTATTTTGTACTATTTCATATTTGTCAAGGAATTGGAGGTCAGAAGTAAGATGGAAGTTGTCTCCAAAAACAGCAATATCTGACAAAACATGTAAGTGAAAAATGATTTGTGTTTTCTGATATCAGGTTTTGGTCTTGCCAAAAAAGTAGTGAAGAGAAAAGACATATCTGTGTAGATTAGCTATGTTGAATATAAACATGCAATCCAATTTCGTATTGTTTCTGAAAAGCAAGGTCCAGTAACTATGATTGTATGGAATGTTATTTGATATAGTAAGTGTATGGCTTTTACTGTGATGCATGCATTTTGCCAGATTTAGATTTATTGTGTGTGTGTATATAAGTATAAGTATAAGTATATATACTCTTTTGATCCTGTGAGGGAAATTTGGTCTCTGCATTTATCCCAATCCGTGAATTAGTGAAACACACTCAGCACACAGTGAACACACAGTGAGGTGAAGCGCACACTAACCTGGAGCAGTGAGCTGCCTGCTACAACAGCAGCGCTCGGGGAGCAGTGAGGGGTTAGGTGCCTTGCTCAAGAGCACTTCAGCCGTGCCTACTGGTCGGGGATCGAACTGGCAACCCTCTGGTTACAAGTCCGAAGCGCTAACCAGTAGGTGTGTGTGTGTGTGTGTGTGTGTGTGTGTGTGTGTGTGTGTGTGTGTGTGTGTGTGTGTGTGTGTGTGTGAGAGAGATTAGCTTTCTAACAGCTTTCTCACCCCCACCTTCATCACTCTTAAAATGAGTTAATCTCAGCTTCACACACACACACACACACACACACACACACACACACACACACACACACACACACACACACACACACACACACACACACACACACACCTATTTCTCACATACACACAGGTACATGTCTATTCATTCCTACTACACTGTTTTTCTACACCATCAGGGGAAAAGGATGGTTACTTTAAGAACAAGTCCCTGGTGATAGGATTGAGCTCAGTTGAGGACAACGTTACTTTAAATAGCTCTTAGATCAACAGCCTGCTTTGCTAGGTGTTTCTGTTGTTAGTCAGAGCCAGAGTCTATATCTCTGAGATAAAATCATTATTTAAGTTCAGTACTAAGAGGATAACATATTTTCATAAGCAGCGCAATGATTCCCGGAAAGAGCTTGTGATGAAAGTGGCTTTACATGAAGCCATATGTCAAGGGACACTATGTAAACATCAATCAGAACAGGACACGGAGACACACACACACACACACACACACACACACACACTCACCTGGGCATGGGGGGCGATCCTTGATCACGCTAAAAAGAGGAAAAAGATGAGACTCTCAGGTAAGAGCAGACAGCAAAGGAACAGCTCATCTACTGCTAGCACTTCACCAGGCAGGGGCTACGTCACAGGTTAGGCCTCTGACCCACATCATGTGACCCGGGTTCACAGAGAACAAAATGGCGGCACACTGTTAAGCCTCGGAGGGTCAGCCTAAAGCTCTGTTAGTAAACATGTCATGAGTCAAATCAAGGCTCTCAGTCATGACAGAGGTTCACTATCTGATCATTAAACACCTCTATATATGCAGTCAGATCAATATATATATATATATTTACTGTATACTCCAATATATATACTGTATACTCCAATATGGCTTCACTAGATATGAAATTAATGATAGAAGGTTAAACAATAGAAATAGGAAGTAATTTAAAGGGGTCACTATGCAACAACAGACACAGCAAGAGGAAGAAGAGGAAGATGATGGTAGTGATGATGATGGTGATGATGACTACGGTCAGTAGCAGAAGTATCTGCAGCTGATACAGTTGCAGTCCCAGACCCTACCAGGGATGCAGCAGGACCAGCTCAAGACCAGCTCAAGACCAACTCAGGGCCAGAACAGGGCCAGAACAGGGCCAGCTCAGGGCCAACTCAGGGCCAACTCAAGACCAGCTCAGGGCCAGATCAGGGCCAGCTCAGGGCCAGAACAGGGCCTCAGTATCCCTGCTTTCTTGGGATGTTCTCTGTGGCCTAGAAAGGGCAGCTCTGTAATCCCTATCCAATGAGGTTACCTCTGAGCACCTTGTAAATGCACCACAACAATCAACCGCCTGCCAAGCCTCTACTGACCAGCAATAACAACACACACACAGACACACATCACATACACACACACAAACACACACACACACACACACACACACACACACACACACACACACACACACACACACACACAGAGACATGCAAACATACCACACAAACACACACTCACACCCATACACATGCACACACAAACACACACACAAACACAGAGCCCACACACACCTGCACACAAACTACACACAGACAGCTACGTACACACACGCACACACTGCACCACAACAATCAATCAGCAGCTAGTCTAATCCAGCCCTGAGGGAGAGAGACCTTGCCAGGCAGTGCTGCTCTGAATAAGTCCTGAGGGAGAGAGACCTTGCCAGGCAGTGCTGCTCTGAATAAGTCCTGAGGGCTCTCCATCTTTGTACAGGTGCATCTTCCGTATTCAAAGGAAGATCATTACAGTGTCTTACAGCCCATTACTCTACCCACTTCAACAACCTGCCAAGATATACAGTACACATCTATGCCCTCATCTATGCCCTCATCTATGCCCTCATTTATGCCCTCATCTATGTGAGGAGAAGGTTTCAGTTATCACACTCGTGTGCTCTTGACACCTATTCCTCATGTTACATAGGTGTGTCGTACAGTGGGAGCTAAGGTCACTGGGGCCAGATAAACACACACACACACACACACACACAAACCATTAAATAGCTCTAATTGGCTCGTGACCTAGTCAGTGTCAATTCTATCTCTTGGCCCTCCACGAACTCTTGGCTCTCTCTTGGCTCCCTGTGTCCCAAACACTAGTCAAACGCATGTCCTCAAGTCTCACACACACGCGCACGCACACACGCGCGCGCACGCGCACACACACACACACACACACACACACACACACACACACACACACACACACACCACACACACACCACACACACACACACACACACACACACACCACACACACACACCACACACACACACACACACACACACACACACACACACACACACACTCCTCCTCCTCCTCTTGTTTCTCTCTGTTTCAAAACACATGCAATCCAAATAAATCCTTCGGCTAGATGGTAGGACTGATTTTTGGAGTGTGTGTGTGTGTGTGTGTGTGTGTGTGTGTGTGTGTGTGTGTGTGTGTGTGTGTGTGTACGTGCGTACGTGCGTGTGTGTGTGGACTTACCGTCTGTTTTCTCCCCATGTCTGCAGGAGTGTGGAGGGAGGCACGAGTGGAGCTGGCGCTGTGGCCAGGGAGAGGAGGAGGAGGACCCAAGGGCGTCTAATCCACTGCCTAATCCCAACAGGACGGCATCTGTCAAAGAAGATTTAACCAAGACACACAGAGCAGACAGAGAGAGAGGGGGAGAGAGAGAGAGAGAGGGAAGGAGAGAGTGAGGGAGAGAGAAAGAGAGAGAGGGAGGAGGGAGGGAGGGTGAGAGAGGGAAGGAGTGAGAAAAGAGAGAGGGAACGACTTAGGCGAAGGAATTGAGAGAAGGAAAGAGTGAATGAGTAAGTGAATGTGTGACAGAGAGAGAGAGAGAGAGAGAGAGAGTAAAACAAGTGAGAGGAACAAGGGATGACAGATGGAAACAGATAAAAGGAGAGAATAAGTGATCTAGAACCAGAGAGTAGAGGTGAGAGAGGGAAGAATACAGAGAAACAGAGAGAGAAAACAGAACTGAGAGGCTCTGGCTTCACACCGGCCATCTGTCCAGATGTAAAACAACAGGGACAACAATGGAACTGGCAGCAGTGAAGGCCTGCACATGCTGCACTACTACATATATACAGCAGTGAAGGCCTGCACATGCTGCACTAGTACATATATACAGCAGTGAAGGCCTGCACATGCTGCACTAGTACATATATACAGCAGTGAAGGCCTGCACATGCTGCACTAGTACATATATACAGCAGTGAAGGCCTGCACATGCTGCACTAGTACATATATACAGCAGTGAAGGCCTGCACATGCTGCACTAGTACATATATACAGCAGTGAAGGCCTGCACATGCTGCACTAGTACATATATACAGCAGTGAAGGCCTGCACATGCAGCACTAGTACATATATGCAGCAGTGAAGGCCTGCACATGCAGCACTACATATATACAGCAGTGAAGGCCTGCACATGCTGCACTACATATATACAGCAGTGAAGGCCTGCACATGCAGCACTACATATATACAGCAGTGAAGGCCTGCACATGCAGCACTACATATGTATATTATACAGCAGTGAAGGCCTGCACATGCTGCACTAGTACATATATACAGCAGTGAAGGCCTGCACACGCAGCACTAGTACATATATACAGCAGTGAAGGCCTGCACATGCTGCACTACATATATACAGCAGTGAAGGCCTGCACATGCTGCACTAGTACATATATACAGCAGTGAAGGCCTGCACATGCTGCACTAGTACATATATACAGCAGTGAAGGCCTGCACATGCTGCACTAGTACATATATACAGCAGTGAAGGCCTGCACATGCTGCACTAGTACATATATACAGCAGTGAAGGCCTGCACATGCAGCACTAGTACATATATACAGCAGTGAAGGCCTGCACATGCTGCACTACATATATACAGCAGTGAAGGCCTGCACATGCAGCACTACATATATACAGCAGTGAAGGCCTGCACATGCAGCACTACATATGTATATTATACAGCAGTGAAGGCCTGCACATGCTGCACTAGTACATATATACAGCAGTGAAGGCCTGCACACGCAGCACTAGTACATATATACAGCAGTGAAGGCCTGCACATGCAGCACTACATATATACAGCAGTGAAGGCCTGCACATGCTGCACTACATATATACAGCAGTGAAGGCCTGCACATGCAGCACTACATATATACAGCAGTGAAGGCCTGCACATGCTGCACTACATATATACAGCAGTGAAGGCCTGCACATGCAGCACTACATATATACAGCAGTGAAGGCCTGCACATGCACTACTACATATGTATATTATACAGCAGTGAAGGCCTGCACATGCTGCACTGCACCATTACATATGTACAGCAGTGAAGGCCTGCACATGCAGCACTTCTCTAGTACATATATAGCCTATGATATTTGTGCATGTCAACACATTCCACTTCAACAAATCTGAAGAAAATACCAACTCTAGCTGTCTGATAAAAGTACAATTCAAAACATAGCAAAAGCATTGCTTTAAAGCCGCAGTAAGTTCAAATAAACATAGTTCCCAAAATTGCTGTGCTTTTTCCATTTCCATGTGTGTGTTTTGCTTGTCCAGGCCCTCTGTAGAAAAACCATATTAATTAATTGTTGTATAAAATTATCCTATGGGTTGTAGACATCATGATGAGAGAACGAGTTTGAAACTGTAAAGCATGTATTCATATAACCTTAATCATAATCAAGTAATACACTGAAGTTATTCCTAACCATAATACTTTTATAACATTTTAAATAACAAGTTTAACTAATACTATTAACATACTGAAGCTATTCTACCAGAATTCCCCCTACGTGCGCTCTGTATCCCTATGTCTCTGTTTGCTGCCCTGTGTCTCATTTTGTTGCACTGTGTCTCATGCTGCCTTAGCCTGCCTTAGGTGAAAAGTTTGTTCGGGGTAGAGTTGTGTCAGCATTTTGGAGGGGTAAAAGTAAGAGAGTTCTACCTTTGTTCGGGAGTGCGATTGTGCGATCCACTCAGGCTTTGCGCTATGTAGTCATTAAAGGAATTTTTGCACGGAACTCTGCCAGACTTTTGCGCCTTCTTTTTGGGACAAGTTTTTGACTTATAATGGTGTATTTTTGTTACGTTGTAGGCAAGATGTTTGGACTTAATTTCTGGCCCGAGTCTGAATATCTGCCACGACATAATAAAATTCTTAAACAAATTATCAAGGTGCACAAAAGATACTGGGGAAATCATCAATGATTTTCCTTAAGGTGACAAGTATCAAAAGAGTGGGGGCTTACAGAGATTTCAATCCACTGCACCTTAAATACTGGGAAGTGGGAGATGGTATAACAAAGCAATTTGTTTTTATTTCCAATGTAGAAAATCAACAACACTGGGTTGAATACAAATTGTTTTTTTATTTCAGTGCCATGCATTCAAATAACAATCTATATAAAAAGTACAAAATACAAAATATAAAGTCCTTTCTCTGGTTGTGAGTACTGTAAATAATGCTAGAGTTCATTGGTGGTCTACACCAGTCCCTTAGAGATGGTACTAGTATAGGCGGCATTGGGAGTTAGCCCCCCCCCCCCCTTCTACCATTGACAGCAGTCACATTGTTGTTTGGATAAATCGATTTAACTGTCAGGGCTCCAAAGTCTGACAAAATGTAAACTATATTTTTTGGTTTAAAAAAAAGGAAAAGAAAAGAAGGCTTTTTGATTCAAACAAAACCTCAGCTTTACATGTCTATGTGGCATATGAATACAATAAAGCAAAAAAAATAAAACATTGTCTACATTTTAACATAAAAAAACAAACTATTTAACGTTACAACATTTTGGACATCAAAAAGTGGGATCACAAAAGACAACATGTATATAGTTTTAAGTCAGTGTTCCTATCATAGTGAAATTGTTGCTCTTACTAAGAATAGCAAATAATCCCTCATGGTGTTGTACTAAGTAAGTACTCGGTACTGAACCAAAGGAAAATAAAGAAAGTGAAGTCTATCAGTTACTGTAAACATAGAGTAGACCTTGAGCAGGAGTAGGTGTTCACCTGAGGCTAGAATGAGGTGTTGTGAGAGGTTGTGAAAGGTTAGACGTTTGATATGAAGAGCTTCTATATAGGATTGGCAATATAAAAATAAATAAACAAGCAACAACGACAACAAATGCCATTACACACAATAGTTCTGATTGGCACTTGTTTCTGTGCTTAAATTAGGCCTTGTGTTTGGGCTATTTATATCATTAAGGAAATATTAAGGAAAGAAAAGTATTTTTCCTTCATTGAAAACATTATACCCAGTGTCTTGAATCCTCATTTCAACTTGTTATTTCCTTCAGCATATCTTCATGATTGTAAAATCCTCTTCCTCCGATTCTCTGTGATCCCCTCTCCTCCACTGGTCTGAAATACCTTTTACCATTCAGGGTTCTGATCCCACACACACACACACACACACACACACACATACACACAGACACAGACACGCATGCATACATGCAGGCACACACCCACCCGCACACACGCACATGCACGCATGGACACACACATGTAGGTGTGTGTTTGTTGGCATACCTAAGTGTGTATATGTCTTGGTATTGTGTGTATTTTTCCTTTTCCCTTGCCTGTTGTTCCACCTCTGTATGGCTGCATCTCTAAGCATGTGAGCGTGTGTGTGTGTGTGTGTGTGTGTGTGTGTGTGTGTGTGTGTGTGATTGTGATTGCATGTGTGCATGTGTACGTGCCGTGGGTGTGTGTGTGTGTGTGTGTGTGTGCATGGTTTAGGGTTCGTCAGGTTAGTGTCCAGGCCGTTAGGGTTCGTCAGGTAGTGTCCAGGCCGTTAGGGTTCGTCAGGCAGTGTCCAGGCTGTAGGAACCCACTGTTGGTCCTCCTGAGCATGCTGGATCAGGTTGAAGAGCTGGAGGCAGGTCTCTCGCAGGTCCTCGTTCACCAGCACACGGTCAAAGTAGTGACCGTACAGCGTCTCCAAACGCCCCGATGTCTGCTCCATCTCACGGAAGTCCTCATCCTACACATTACACAAACACGACACATTCACATATGTTCACACAAGTGGCAGACCGTCAGGGCCTTCAAGGCCTTCTCTGAAGGCCTAACTATTTTGAAACGAATTAAATATAATAGTGTCTTTAATAACATTGTACTTTAGCATTATTATTTGCTTCTGCTTCTCCTTCCCCGATCGTTCTTGACTACTACCATATCCTACCGTTGTCCGATATGCGATTTGATGGACAGATTGTGTGAACAAATAGTGAGGGGGTGCGATACATTTTTATCCAATCGCACGTCTTCTCTTGTTAAGGCCCGCATCAGGCCTTCACAAGGAATCGCTGCGTTTTCGGTACCTAAGCAACCATTAGAAATCATATGTTTGGATTTGGGTTGATTGATGGCTACATCTGACTGATTAGCTAAACGACCTGTTCTTGAACATAAATTAAGTATAAGTATATATACTGTTTTGATCCCGTGAGGGAAATTTGGTCTCTGCATTTATCCCAATCCGTGAATTAGTGAAACACACTCAGCACACACTAATCCCAGCGCAGTGAGCTGCCTGCAACAACAGCGGCGCTCGGGGAGCAGTGAGGGGTTAGGTGCCTTGCTCAAGGGGCACTACAGCCGTGCCTACTGGTCGGGGTTCGAACCGGCAACCCTCCGGTTACAAGTCCGAGGCGCTAACCAGTAGCCCACGGCTGCCCCCAAAAGTGCGACTCCGGTGGGACCGATTAGGCAACCGATAGCCTAAATATTTCAAAGTAGTCTGCACAAACCCATACTTGAGTGCACTTGGTGTTCACTTTCAATATGACATGGACTAAATTGCACGTCTTTACTGGACAGCAGCAGGCAGCAGTTTATAATGTACTGTACATGTGAATATGGGTGGTAAATATATAGCCTAGCAGCCTACTTTGCTGCTGAGGATGATCTGTTAACCAATACGCAATCGGAACATTAATTGTTTGTGTAACGAAGATTCTAATGCCACACAGACTTGCGTAAGAGAGAGAAAACTTTCCCCCCCACCATGAAATGCAAGGAAATTGCACACATTTTAACGCTGAAATGTAAAAAAAAAAAATCTCCCTCGGAACGCCCCCCTATTATTATTTTTGTCAAAAAATAGTGATCATTGAAGGCCTAACCACTGAACGCACGGTCCGCCACTGGTTCACACAGATGTAACGAATGCCAGCTAGCTTAGCTGTGCTTGTGGAACGTTGGTTAACCTCACTCCCCGACGCCTCAAGAGTGCTGCTGGCATGCGAGCCAGTAGCCTGGGCTATTGGCTCAATTGTTAGCGTGCTCGCCTCCCAATCCGAGGTGCTGCTGTTCGCGGGTTCGAGTCCGGGCGTGTGCAGGGCTGAATCGCGCAGGTTCAACACAACGCAGGTTACACAGACATAGATCACATTCACCAGTGGTTTTCAAAGTGGGGGCCGCGAGGGGGTGCCAGGGGGGCCTCAGCAAGTTGGAAAGAAAAATAAAAGCAACAAATAAATACATTTGAAAATTTTTAAATATACCCATTACTATGAGGGTTGTTATACAATGCCATTATAATAATTTGTCCCATATCTGAACATTATTTTCCATGATAATGACTGGGAATAATAGTAGAGTGATAGCTCTCATATAGCAGAAAGCCCCAAATGTAATTTTACACACTGTATGCTCCATCACAAAGTGCTTGTGGCTAAAATAATTATTAGGATTAGCTTAATGTATTTTTAAATTAGCCGTACTATTGTCGATGGGTTTAATAACACATCAAGGGGTCCTTGGCCAGAACCTAGTGGTATTTTAGGGGCCTGGTCAAGGAAAAGTTTGGGAACCCCTGTCATACACGACACTTCCCACAGCCGAATAGATCACATGAAGGACACATTCACTACAACCACAGCCATATAAATAACATACACAACACATTCCACAGCTGTATAGATCACATACAGGACACATGCAGAACACGTTCACTTTATCTACAGTCCTTTACAGTAGATCACATTCACACAGTTAGCAGATGTATCCATGTGATCCTATAGATAGATTCTACCACATTCACACTGTGTGGCTGGAACGCATTATATTGTACTGTCACCAAGCGTTGGATTGTTCACCCACTAATAGGGAACGAGAGCTGGGTTTAGACCGTCGTGAGACAGGTTAGTTTAACCCTGAAGATTTGTTTTAGTTGCATTAGTTGTTTAATTGTATTAGTTGTTGTTTATTTGGTGTATTGGGTAGGAGCATGACCATTTTCGTCGGTTTTTAGACGAATGTGGTATCCCGGTAAGTGGGTACCCACTACACTGGCAATAGACAGAAAGGGGGGATTCCTCCGTGGTGTGACTTTAGCTGCTGTGCCCACTGGCCCCCTGGCACTGCCGCCTCACCCTGAAGCTGCGCTCCATCTGGTAGAGGGTGAAGATCTTGGCGCTCCTCCTCGTCTGTCTCAGGCGGTCAAGACTAGGAGGCCGGACGAAGATGATGAAGGGCTGCAACCGCTTGGTCCTGATGGACGGGATACTCTGAGGAACGATATGTCACAAGTATAAGTATAAGTAGATAAGTATAGTATATAGACCCTTTCAACAATAAAAAACAAAAACAGTGCTTGAACGTTCTATTTGGTTCCCAATCTACTTTCAATTCAATGAGCTTTATTGGCAAAAAAAAAAAAAAGATAAATATATATTTGCTTGCCTAGTGGCTGTCTCGTTCTTTATGGCATTCTGTGACATATCGTGCCGCTAGTGGTAACTAGAAAAGCATTTCCTGAAGGAAATACAGTGCATGAAAATGCAAAAAATATGATGTAAAATATCATACAGAGTAAAAACAAACTATATTGGTTGCTAGGTAGATGAGGTTTAATATAGTTGGAGTGACTGAACAGTTAAATAGGTGGATAGTTTATATGGTTAAATGATTTGCTTAGTAGATAAGGTTTAATATAGTTGGAATGATAGAACAGTTAAATAGGTGGATAATACTTAACTTAGTTAACTTAGCTAATGTTTTCATTTTTAGTAGTTATGCTAACTAGCATGTTAGCAATGCTAACATGCTAACTATGTTAACCATGTTACTTAGCTAACTTAGCTAATCATTTTTAATAGTTTTGCTAAAAATGCTAACTAGCATGTTAACTATGCTAACCATGTGACTTAGCTAACTTAGCTAATCATTTTTAGTAGTTTTGCTAAAAATGCTAACTAGCATGCTAACTAGCATGCTAACATGCTAGCATGCTAACTATGCTAACCATGTGACTTAGCTAACTTAGCTAATCATTTTTAGCAGTTTTGCTAAAAATGCTAACTAGCATGCTAACATGCTAGCATGCTAACTATGCTAACCATGTTACTTAGCTAACTTAGCTAATCATTTTTAACAGTTTTGCTAAAAATGCTAACCATGTGACTTAGCTAACTTAGCTAATCATTTTTAGCAGTTTTGCTAAAAATGCTAACTAACATGTTAACATGCTAGCATGCTAACTATGCTAACCATGTTACTTAGCTAACTTAGCTAATCATTTTTAACAGTTTTGCTAAAAATGCTAACTAGCATGCTAACATGCTAGCATGCTAACTATGCTAACCATGTTACTTAGCTAACTTAGCTAATCAATTTTAGCAGTTTTGCTAAAAATGCTAACTAGCATGCTAACAAGCTAGCATGCTAACATGCTAACTATGCTAACCATGCTAACTAGCTACAGTGGGTAAGAGTCATAGTTGATGACAAGTAACAGTTACAATGGCTGAACAGTTAAAAAGTTCAGTAGTTTAAAGGGTTAAATTGTTTAACAATGAAATATTGTAGTGAGGACTTTTATTTTGAAACAGTTTTTGGCAGAGGAAGCAGTTGGACAGGATGTGTAGTCTTAATAGGGCCAGTTTGTATGCTTAACCCTTAAAGGTGTAGGTTTTTGAACATTCTAAGTTCCGCAACAATTGAAGGTTCTAAAATTCTATGTTGAATTCAATGAACCCAGATATTCTTTAGAACGTTCATTTCTCAACATTCCCATCACACCGGTGTGACAGTACACCTTTAAGGGTTAAAGCCTGAGACTGGCAGTTGAGATCCAGGTGGCCCGAACACCTGCCATAGGATTCTAATTGCTTAACGGCTCTATTGTGATGTCATCAGCCCATGTTAAGTCTATGGGGAAATTTTGAACAGTTTTTAATTAATAGTTTAAAAAGTATAAAAGTTACAAAGATGAAAAATACAAAGCCCACATGTCGTAAGTAAGACCTACGCAACGCAGTTTGAATGAAGTTTCTACGTTAAACGGTTGAAGCTGCATTAACTGCGTTAGAAGAAGAAGAAGAAGAAGCCTAGGAAGAACAGTACAGTGCATTTTCATGCACTGTAATAAGGTTGGGTACTCTCCTAATAAGTATTTGATTTGAGTGTCATTCTGTAAATTTCTAAAATTTGGGATTATTTTTTCAAATTTTGTGAAATATATTGATCTGATGTTTTCAAATGTTTTATAATGTAAAAGGAAATGTTTTTCATTTTCGATTTATTGTGTGCAGCATGTGCATACCCTCTCCTCTTTTGGTTGCCATATTTGTTTGTGGCGGCCTCTCTCTATGGCCAATGTGTGGTCACTTCTTCCTCTGCATTAAGATAACATATGGAATGTTAAAGCGGAAGTCTTGTGGGGCCAACTATGATCCTGATAATGGAACTCTCTTGAAAGGGTCTATATACTCTTTTGATCCCGTGAGGGAAATTTGGTCTCTTCATTTATCCCAATCTGTGAATTAGTGAAACACACTCAGCACACAGTGAATACACAGTGAGGTGAAGCACACACTAATCCCGGCGCAGTGAGCTGCCTGCAACAACAGCGGCGCTCGGGGAGCAGTGAGGGGTTAGGTGCCTTCAGGGGTTAGGTGTCTTCACCCCTAGTATTTATGACAGGAGATTTGTTGAATGGACAGACAAAGGTCTTACAACATAATACTCTATTGTATCAAGATCTTGTCTTGAGCTTTCAGGAGTTGAAAGACAGATTTGGATCGCAGAATCAAGATATTTACAAATCAGGGACTTTATTTCCAAGACATTTTGGAAAGAAGATACGGTGGTGGGCAGAGGCCTCATTGACATTTTTCAACGAAGATGTAGCCTAGCAACAAATTATCTCTCAATTATATGCAGCTCTTCAGGCCTCATCAGGTGATCATACATTAAAGCCAGATGGGAAAAAAAGGGTAATTTAACAATAACACAGGGGGACTGGGAGGGAATCTGCAGACAGCAATGGAGGACAACAAATTCACCCTCTTGGAGAGTCTTCAGCTAGAAAAATATTATATGATTTTTTTTGTACTTCTGCTCAAAAGGTCAAATACTCTGATCAAACAGACTGCTGGAGATCTTGTGGATGCGTTGTGGATGCGTTGTGGATGCGTTGTGGCAAATCACTTCCACATCTTTTGGGATTGCCCTTTTATGGCTCCATTTTTGACAAAAGTTCATGATGGCTTAGAATCAGCCCTTGGAATAAGAATCGACTATGATTTAAAATAAAAATGTATCTTGGTGATTTTGAGGAGCTTCACTGTACAAGAGGAGTTCATTATCTGTTGAGAATACTATTAGTGGCAACGAAAAATGCTTTAACAAGAAAATGGCTTTAAAAAGCACCCTCCAACAGTGAACGAGTGGCTCGATGTGGTTTATGATATATAAAATATGGAAAGAATTACATTTACTGTGCAAGGCCAAAAACATTTCATGAAAACTGGTTGTTATGGCTTTAATATGTATCAACTATAAGACCTGATTTTGTGTAGAGTGGGTTCTGATTCACTGAGGGCAGCTGTTCCCCCATTTGGTGTGAATCTGGAATATAGAATTAGTGAAGTAAACAGAACTTTTGTCTTTTATAAATGGACTCCCCTAGTTTTTTTTTTTTTTGGTTTGATATTGTCTTTTGTTTTTCCCCTTTACTGTATAAGCGTATATATATTGACCAAGAACAACTTTGGTTATGCATGTGATCTAACATGAGAACTCACAATAAAAAGTAAATTACAAAAATAAAAAAGTGAAAAGTGATTCCATACATGACTAATCATAAACACACTTATTAAACCAGTTCCGTTTGAAAATGTATTCTGGTGATGCTGTGGTATCATTACGCGTCTCAAGGATCCTGCCAAGTAATACAAATATGTCTCATCCTAACAAGATGATAAAAGGCTCATATAAATTCTAAAGGTACACTAAAATGAACTATTATTCCTCAGAAAAAAAGAGATCAAAGGTGAAACACCATCAATCATGATAACACTCTTAAATGAGCAACAAGGAACGGAGGATTACAGAAAATTCCTCTGGATGACAGATGATGGTTTGCACTGTCAGAGCTCTCCTGCCAAAACCCTCTTTACATCTCAAAGAAATAATGAGGCGAGGTGAAGCAAAGCTTTTCAGGACATTGCAAGGTAATTGCATCAGTGCGTCCTTACTTTCTCAGAAATCTCCAACAGTAGAGTACATCTTCAACCTTAGACACAGTCTGTTGATGATTAAGCTCATGGCAGTGTGGGGTATGCTTGGTGCATTTTAAAAACAGTTCATATGAGGTCCGTGACACATAGAAACATGGCATTGTACGGATACGCACACACACGCACGCGCACAGGCACACGCACACACACACATACACACACACACAGAGATCAGCTGCTAAGGAGTGACTAAACCTTAACGAACTTACATGTGGCTCGATGTCGATGACACACACTTTCCCGCTGTCAATCACCTCCTTGATGGCGTCCACACTGGTACCATAGAAATGACCTTTGTACTCTCCGTACTCCAGGAACCTTGGAGACCAGTCAAGATGTCAGTGCCC